>NW_017306913.1:394120-394476 GCF_000935625.1 Nanorana parkeri
TTTCTTCTACTGTCCACCAATGTAAGGGGGGGCATTCTTTCGTCTACTGTCCACCAATGTAAGGGGGGGCATTCTTTTGTCTACTGTCCACCAATGTAAGGGGGGCATTCTTCTTCTTCTTCTTCCCACTGACCATTAATGTAAGGGGGGGCATTCTTCTTCTTCCCACTGACCATCAATGTAAGGGGGGCATTCTTCTTCTTCCCACTGACTATCAATGTAAGGGGGCATTCTTCTTCTTCTTCCCACTGACTATCAATGTAAGGGGGCATTCTTCTTCTTCCCACTGACTATCAATGTAAGGGGGCATTCTTCTTCTTCCCACTGACTATCAATGTAAGGGGGCATTCTTCTTC
>NW_017306913.1:400860-402469 GCF_000935625.1 Nanorana parkeri
TTCTTCTTCCCACTGACTATCAATGTAAGGGGGCATTCTTCTTCCCACTGACTATCAATGTAAGGGGGCATTCTTCTTCTCACTGTCCACGAATGTATGGGGGCATTCATCTTCCCACTCACCACCAATGTATGTGGCATTCATCTTCCCACTCACCACCAATGTATGGGGGCATTCTTCCTTCCAGTAATCACCAGTGTGTAGGGCATTCTTTTTCTTACTGACCAACAATGTAAGGAGCATTCTTCCCAATGACCAATGACCACCAATGCACAGGGCATTCTTCTTACCACTGACCACCAAGGCACGCATTCTTCCTTCCACTGTCCACCAATGTAAGGGGGGGCATTCTTTCTTCTACTGTCCACCAATGTAATTTACAGAATTGAATATTGAAGAAAATGAGAAATAAGCACCCAGTATAAGCACAAATGATGTAACAAATATATGCTGATAAAAAAAATGTTAACCAGTTCTTCAGTATAACCTGAGACCAGAAAAAGGTCACAGATATTATTAAGGTAACTCTTAACACCTTTTAATTGCAATCACAGATCTGGTGCACTAACAGGTACAATGGATAAAATGTATCTCAAGGAGATCTAAAGTTGTCAACCACAATCAGCGTTCTATATATGTCAGATCCAAATTATATAGAATATATGAATTTTGTAAATAAAGGTTATACTGTATATATCACCCAAAATGTAACCTCACAAAAGTAAGTGTGTGATACAAAGGATGAGAAGCGTTGCCACGCATGAGGCTTGAGTTGAAAACTGAGGGCTGAGTTTTTAGGAGGGGAGTCTACTAGTGACTAGGGGATTCATTTTTAGTAATATGGTCCTCTAAACGAACAGGCAATTAGTGGCAAGCACTGACAGTCTCTTTAGTATCAGGCTTCGCCTGTCAGAACATAGAACTCTGTTGTTACAGGAAGGTTTGGGAGGCTGCAGCAGGTATGTGTACCTCAAGGTGCCTGCACTGCATACCTGCAGCAGTTTGCACTGCTTTTTCCCCATGACAATGTCTCTTAACATATGTACTTTTTCTATGAAATTAATAAGCACTGGTCCGTGTTGTGTGTTATTGTCCCAGCACGTGGAAGAAAAAGAAACATTTGTTTCCCCAGGAAGAACACACCTTTGGGCTTTGGACCCATGACAGGTAAATCTAAATAAATAAAAATGCTGTGTGACCGTCTTAAATAGGCCAAAATATAAAAATAACAGCTATGTAACAATCCTAAATGGACCTAAAACACTTTGGCCAAGTTGCATTACCTATGAAGGAACCAGTGTTTGTAATCTGGAACCCCTTTTTAGGGTCAACAACATCGTAGTCTTCCGCCGCTTCCCTGGGTAAGGCCCCTTCTCATGTCCACAGAGACCTCTACATCTACTCAGGACTTTTTGTGTGCTCAGTTATGAGGGAATCCTGCTCACAGAGGCTCCAAGTGCACTCCAGCGCCTTCCCTGCAGAGTCGGTCTCTGACCCTTCAGAACCCCGTTTAATGGAGTAATGTCTGGAACAGGGGCGGACCTACCGCCGGTGCAGCCACACCAGGGACACAGCCTACAGGGGGGCCCAGTATCCATTCCAACACATC
>NW_017306913.1:402632-484888 GCF_000935625.1 Nanorana parkeri
ATCAGCTGCGTAAACACAGTGCCCTGTAGTTTCTATTGAGGGAAGAAGTAACAGGGGGCTTGGTGGCAAAGCTGACTACTGGAGACGGCACGCTGTGTGTTGGCATGGCATCCTGTAACTCGAAGGAGCAAGGCCACACATGCAAATTGATCACATCAGCATGGATCCGTTTCCATTCTTGGTGTGGTCAGTGTGAAATAGGAAACAAGGGGAACTGGAAGGATTACTGGGTATTTTACAGCAAATAAAGAATGATGAACATAACAGGCTAGATCTACCACAAAGGATATGAATCCACAAACACATATGTCATATTACTTTTTGGGGTAATACACTTATAGCCATTTTACAATGCAGGCATGTAGATGAATGACCAACTGCCTGAGTTTTTAAAACCACTGTGCCTTTGCTGGTCTGGAATGCACAGATACAGTGCGGTTTTGTTCTGCTGGGAGTCAGTAGCATGGGGTTGGAAGTTTCAGTCAATTCTGTGCCATGGAAGTGACATCGAGGGAAAACTTAAAGGAGAACTATGAGGTGAGTGCTTTTCAATGAGACTGTCAATGAGACAATGAGACTGTCACAGGTCGGCTCAATAGATCGGGAGGTGAGCGAACACATACCGGCGTTCGCTCACCTCTCGATCCTGTCACGGCTCTCTGCCGTGACAGGGGAGGGGCTGGATTCCCCCCTCCCGCTCCGATCTGCCAGCGCTGACTGTGCTGGCAGAACGGACGGGGAGGGGGCGGGTACAGCTGGCTCTGCCTCTAGATAGGCAGAGCCAGCTGCCAGTCACGCAGCTGGGCGGATCCAGACCTAATTGTCGGGATCCGCTTCAGCTGCAGCGTCTCAGTATACCGCGAGCAGCAGCTTGCAGTATACTGAGCCTAGGGTGATGGGAGGCCGCTAGTGTGTGTCCTACCGTTACCCTAAGGAGAACTATGGGGAAAAGCCTTAACCCCATAGTTCTCCTTTAATACAAGGTACAAAACTCCAAACCTGACCAATTAAAGTTTACACAGAATACAAATGACCGGTGACAGAGGTCATCCATACAGTAATGGATGGGGGAGAGAGGGCTGCAGAGTAACACTTGCATGTAGTACAGCTAGGAGGCCTAATATCTCCAAGTCCACAAATCTCTCAGCAAATTATACTGACAGACCAACAATGAAGGGAATTTATCAAAACTGGAGCAGACAAAATCTGGAGCAGCTGTGCACGGCAACCAATCAGCTTCTCTCTTTCATTTTCAAACCTTAACTGAACAAACTAAAGAGAGAAGCTGATTGGTTGCCATGGGCAACTCCTTCAGATTTTGTCTGCTTCAGTTTTGATAAATTCCCCACAATGTGTTTTGTGTGTAAAGCCTTTCCCAGGTTTCACATTTCCCATCAACCCTAAAAATGGCTACAGAATCCTCTCAAACATTACATTTGGATTTGCAGTGTCAACAGCTATATTTATAACACAGTGTTGTAGAGTGACCTTTCCAGAAATATTTTGTGGAATGTGTCCCTGGTACCTGCAATAGTATTAGTAGACCAGACCAGCACTAACAAGTTCGGACCTGGCGTACCCCCCAGCTTGCCCTAGCCTTCTAACACATTCACTTGTATTCTGCTTGATATTTGTACAGCAAGAAACTCACATTGGTTTTTCGGACATACGCCAAGGGAATACTATAATGTCCCAAGTTTTCTGGTGAACGGAGAAGAAAGAGGTACATTAGGTAAGTGTGGAACACTTCGGATGGCTGTCCTCTCTCTCTCTATTTGTTTTCCCCTATAAACTCTTCAAATACACAAGTGTATTGTTAAAAAAACCAAAAACATTAACAGACATTAATAACAGATGGAAGCGTATCTCCAGGTAAAAGACAGCCCCCCCAGCACTGCAAGGGTTAACTGCTAGTTGGGCCCCATTCGCACCTATGGTATATCTAAGTGCAGTTAGGGATTCCTGCATTACCGCGATTACCTGCAGCAGGGATCCTTAACCTGCCATTTACAAGAGGCAGCTGTCACCCATTCAAGTTAATGATAGGGTGTCAAACGCGTGATTTGAACGCCAGCACACCGTATGTAATCGTATGTGATATGATTACATGCGGTTTGGATTCAATCACTCTCCCTGGACGCACGCACAATGCGTTCAGGGAGAGGGATTGATTTCCAACCGCATGTAATTGTATCCAGGGGCGTAACTAGAAATCACAGGGCCCTATAGCAAAATGTTGTATGGGGCCCCTTTGATCTCTAGTTACACCCCTTGAGATCCCACACAGCCCACCGGAGGGTGACCCTGCTGAGCCCACCATATACTTTCTAAGGTGGGCTCTGCAGGATCACCCTCAGGTGGGCTGGTCACACTCCTTACCTGTCCGCCTCCTCTTCCTCCCCCGTTACCGCCGCCTCCTCCGATGCCAACCCCGGGCCCCGCCTCCTCCTCCACTGCTGGGTCCAGCCTGCTCCACCGCCGCTGCTGGCTCTCACTGACTCGCTGGCTCTCACCGACTCAGCAGCGGCTGTGGAGAGGAACGCGCCGCTGCACAGATCACTGTCAGTGATCTGAACAGCGGCACATTTCTCTTCCCAGCCGCCATCAATTTGTCACAAGCTTTATAGCAAGGTGCACATGGAAGGGCTTAATACCGTACAACAGCAAAAAGTTACCGCTAAGGTTAAAAGCAGAGGTTTAGATACACGTCTTCTGCAGAATATGTGAAAGGCGCACAGCCGCGACAAGGCACCTCTATATAGTGCGCACCTAACTCTAAACTATGAGAGTCTCCATCTTGGAGCACGTGGCAAACGATTAAATTGGGTGCAGGTTTGTCAGGAGGAAGCGCAACCTCCCTTAAAGGCACAGGTACGCACAAGGGACCCCACACATCACAACGGCAGCTCAGGCCCCCCATGCATCACTGCACCAAAAACACACTGCATGCATAGCACCGTGTCTCCGGATCTGGACCAGAAAAATCATGTGAAGAAGCCCTTAAAGTGTCATTCTGGGATTTACTTTTTTTTTGTTTTTAATTCTCCCTTGTACCCCCCAATAATGGCAATCATGGAAGCCAGATACTAGTGTCAGCACTCTTCTGGTGCTGCAAATGAGGATTGTGGCTCTCCTACAGTGCAGGGATCATGTTGTGTAGTCACCCCTTCCTTTGCCCTCATCCATTCACAAAGCCTTTTATTCACAGCAGTTGTTTAGTTAAATTCCGAGTGTTAAGTGTCTGCAATGGCTGCGTTATATAACACATGATATATTGGGGTCTATTTTATGCTCTAGATCCACCTTATATTTATGGATATAAGCCAATAAAGCGGAAGAACCTGTACAAGATACTAAGGAGGCCTGTTTAATCCAACGCTTCCCAGACATACCGGTCCAGCAGAAGTTATACCCAGCCAATCAATACTCAATAAAACATAAAATAAGCAAACGAGAGGCTATGTTTTATTGAACCAGTTATTACTATGTGAATATTAAATGAGCTGTAATAACTTCTATCCATACAGAATACCCGGAATAACCAAGGTAATGGCAAACAGGTCTTCACCACTTGAAGTCCGCGGTGTTAAACCCCCTTCCCATTGCGGCCATTTTTCAGTCTTGGACCACAACACCACGTGATCCCTATGAAATGGTGTCTTACAGGATAAGGCCTCCAGTTCAGATACTGGTCTCATAGTGGTAAATGGCTTTCGGGTGAAAGTAGAGGAATGTTTCCAATGGGTTCACATGGTGATCTTTGAAGAAGTGCAGGGAGAACCAGATTATTATTATTATACAGGATTTATATAATGCCAACAGTTTGCGCAGCGCTTTACAATATAAAGGAAGACATTACAATCACAATACAATTCAAGACACAATGGTAAGGAGGGCCCTTACAATCTAAAAGGGAGGGGCCAGTGATACATGAGGAGGTAGCTGCGTGGGGATGAATTGTCTGAGAACGTGATGGTTGAGGTGGGATAGGCTTCCCTGAAGAGATACGTCTTAAGGGATCGCCTAAAGGCAGTCAGAGTGGGAGACACGGACAGGTTGGGGTAAAGAGTTCCAAAGGATGGAAGAGACTCTAGTGAAGTCCTGGAGGCAAGCATGGGAGTTGACAAGGGAGCTGGAAAGCAGAAGGTATTTTGAATAGCGGAGGGGACGGTTAGGGTGATACTTTTAGACAAGGTTGGAGATATAGCCGGGGGCAGAGTTGTGGATGGCTTTGTAAGTTGTTAGTATTCAGAATTTTATCCTTCGGGCTATTGGAAGCCAGGGAACATAAATCCCCCCTCCCCCATGTAGAATTCAGTTCCACTTTAAGGCTGCACTCCAGGCACACATTAATGCAGCACTGTTGTAATACATCCTAACTGTATATTTTAAATGTGAGCAGTGTATTTACTTGAATTTAACTTGGTATCAGCCTGTTGTAGACCCTGTACAGCAGAGCTCAGACTAGATGAGGGAGAAGCAGCATAAGGAGCCAATCAGTTCAAAAAGCATGCTTATAAGAGGAGATAGCACAGTGGCAAAGATGAGATCAGCAATCTGCTGATCTGCCTTTTCACGGTTCAGTTGCCGAGTAGGGAAGACCTGTAAGTGTTACTAACTGCAGCATGGAATAATCATGTCTCCCATCCTCTCAGACAGGGCTGTATGGGGTGGCAGAGCAGAGTTAATCTCAGAACTGGGAGGACAGTGGTAGGTAAAACAGCTTCCTTTTCTGCATTATATATATATATATATATATATATATATATATATATGTGCATTTAGCGGTTTGCCTGCAATTCAGCTTTAAGAGTCAGGCCTACAGGAGGATCATCTTTGCTACTATTCTCCCTCATCCTAGCAATGCCGCCTCCTCTGTACTAATGAGACTTTCTGTTCCTTCTCATAATGGAATGTCAGTGAGGAGTGAAGGAGGTGGCTTTGCTGTGATAAGGGATGTGAAGAGGAAGACTGCTATAGAACAGAGGTGTATGTGGCTCTTAAAATGGCCGTATTGAAGCCAAATCTTCTTTTGACCTTACTGCTATGTTGGGTCAGAGGAGGACAATTGCTAATATACTCCCGTGACCCAAAGTCAGCATATAGCTGTTACTACAGGATACATGTGGCAGCCTGATTGACAGCTAGCTCTGCCTCTCTAGAGTCAAAGCCAGCTGTGCCCGCCCCCTCATCTGTCTGTCCCTCCGATGAGTGCTGGAGGAACAGAGAGGAGAATCCCTGTGGGGAGCGGTGACTGTCCCTGCAGGGTGAAGACCGTGAGCTGAGCGATCAGTGGTCACATGATCACTCTGCTCTTAATAAAAGCTGTTGTGTGACACAGTATATGGCTCCAAGTTTTGGGAAGGGTGTATTTTACTCTCCCAATGAGTACAAATGTCCAAGGACCTGTAGCACACCTTACCGGACTTCCCATGTGGAAAAATGGGTGCTCGCAATGACTACGGATGGCGCCGTATCAGGTAAAATGTTGTATAGAAGCGCTTTCGGGGCCGCGCAGGGTCCCCTTCATCAGGCTTAAAGTTCACTTTAAGCCTGATGAAGGGGACCCTGCGCGGCCCCGAAAGCGCTTGTTTCAACTTTAAGTGACTTCGAAAATAAAAATGAAGATTCACTAAAATCTTGACGTATTCTGTCATATTTGGAGTGCTGATGACATCTATACAACATTTTACTCTCCCAATACTTCCCCTTTAAAAATGGAAGATACAAATTCATACTTCTGATACATCGGCCTTCCCCGGGAGTTCAAATCAGACAAGAAAACGACGACCAATGGTCTAAATATGCAAATGTAAAATTGTCCAAAACAATAACCAGGAATGACGGGGAAAGTTTTAAAAGTAGTTTTATTTAATAAATAACTTCAGTTAACAGTTTTGTAAAAAGTGAACACCTGCTAAAATAAAAAGGCACTTAAACAAGATTGTGACAAACATGAAACACAGGCAAAGCAAATGGTCCGAGGCTAAAATACAATGAAAACATATGGCACGCAATGCAGATCTGTGACGAGGCTGCATAACGGTCACAGTGGAAGTTACCCAAGGGGACAATTCTGTACATTTTATGGCTTTGGGTGAAATTCGGATGAAACGCAGAGACGCAGTAAATGATTAGAGACAAGGAAGCACTTGATTTCATAACACACATACTGGGACATGATTTAAGGCCTTTAGACAAATAATGCACTGGGAGATTTTTTTTGGCTGGGTATTATACCGTACGTACACACACCGATGTAGCGACTGCAGGAACCATCGTGCATGGACCAACCTTGGACTCATGGATTAAAAGTTAATAAAAATGATTACCAGCAGCCAGATTCTCTCTAAAGATGGACATACACTATGCCAGTTCTTTATCCAAAATTCGCACAGTGGGTACTGCTGTCGGCACCCTTTCGGCCGGCATCCATCGATCAGCTGATTAAAAGGAGCCAGTCATAAAATGTTCAAATGAAAAGAGCCGGTAGCCAATGAGCAGCCGGCTCTGTGCGGGTAATCTGACAGGTGATTCCTCGATCAGCGATCGTTAGTGTTGTTGGAAGAATCTGTAACATTTTCTTCGTTCAGCTCGCGGGTTAAAAGGAAGAAAATATTACAGTGTATGGCCAGCTTCATTTCAGAGGGAACATGAGTCATCATCTAACTGGTTGTAAATGACAAAACGTTATTCCTTTCATGTGATAGAGGCAATCAATCGTCATTATAACGAATGTACGCCAATGGAAACATGAAAAGTACACACTTCACAAACCGGGCATGAAGGCCACATGACGGACATTTCAGTCCTAAATTGAAGCACCGTGCACACTCCTGACCACACAAATATGTGCATAGCTTTACATACAAGTCTACTTTAAAGTAGAACTGAAGCCAAAATCTTTTCTTAGTGTTGGATAGATACTAGTGTTCTAATTGTTAGAATTTATCAATTCCTGTTCTGATGACAACCCAAAATTCGGGATTTCTTTCACCAGGACAAACGGCGAGAATGAATGCCCAGAGCTACGACACAGCCAGCCATAAAAAGCTGAAAGGTCTTCCAATCCCTCTCCAGTCCATCCAAAACAAAAAGGTTTTGGCTTTAGTTGCACTTTAAATTACACTAACCCATCCCACCCCAGACCTGCCAACTGCTAGATTATAACGCCCCCCAGCTTCTCAATTAGCTAGAGCATTGCTCACATTGTGGCTTTGGTAATACCATCCACGTTTTATAACTCACCTTACAGGCATGGCCAGTGTTACGAATTATGACCGGACACCACTAATAAAGAAGCTACTTGGGACAGGTCTCAGATACCTCGCTAAATAAATCAGCTGGGGTGGGGGGGTCATTGTACAAAGTAGATCAGGGAGCCGAATGAGGGAGGTTAGCGTAGTCTAAGTACACTTGTCCCGTCGCATGCAATACATGCCGACTCGTTCCGACAATGCAATCTGCCCATCTTGCTGATCCCATGGCTTCAATATCGTGTCAGTGACCCTGCATATTTTATTTCTAGGGTCAGCAAGACAAGACAGGCATTAAGCACTTTCAAGAGAAGGGTCAGCATGTCATTTTGATGCAGCTATCAGGGCAACAGGGTTGAAACTGCAGTGCCACCCAAGTGTGGCGTCAGGCAGCAATTCCCTCAGAGCTGGAATTTACCATTTACAGAGGAACATTTATGGCATCCATTAGGCAGGAAATATTTCTCTCACTTACACTTCAATTCATCATCTATTATCTATATATCTAGCTTACAAACCCTAACCTACATTACACCATCCAAAACATGCTGAAGTCTGAGGTATGCATCGCATTATTATTGGCTAGTCTGTAAATTCCAACCCTCATTTTCCCTGTGAAGCAGAATTGTAATACTTGCATTGGCAAACCCTGTAATTACACCCCAAGAACAAAACACCCCCCCAAGAAAAAAGAAGAAGAAGAAGATCTGCTTGCACAGAGGTAGGAGGTCAAAAAGGCACAAAGTGACCTTCCATGACGGTGAACCTCTCTCTGGGATAATTAACAGTCCAATGGCACAAGTTACATTACCTTAAAAACCCGGCATGATTCATTCGGTTATTTTACATAAACTGTACATTGTGAAAATCTGAATGTCAAACACTGTAATGTTTCTGTAAATCGCGCAAGATTTACCCATCAGATATCGGTGGTGGGTACAGAACAAAAAGATTCTACTTTGCATACAGCCTGGCAGTCTGTACACAAATGTCATCACATTCATTTCCCCTCATATTTAGGATTCACCACTGTTGTCACTGCACTCTTGTAGATGGGGTTCTCACCCTGGAAAGAGAGGGAAAGGGGCAAGCATTAGGACCGGGCCTTACTAGAAATATATACAATATAAGCAATAAAACCTGAAATAGAAAAGGGAAGCAGATAAAATCACACCATTTCCATGGAAATACACAAAACAGACATTTATCAAAAACAAAGTTAAAAAGGAAGCTAAACACAAAACTTCACACAGTGCATCACCTCACCTCACCGTGACTGCAAAACATAAGCAAACACAAAGCACTGGCAGAGCTGTTAGAGCCAAACTCCTAAGTGATCCCGATTATAAAAAGGTGCAATACATCTCTGGGCAGTCTAAAGAGGTAAGATGGTCATACACTAATAAAAAGCTAACTTCCCCCATCATGGCCCTTTACCTAAAGTGACACTAAACTCCGGAGTTAAATCTTAAAAATACATTCACGTACATAACTATTAACAAAAATGTATCTTATTTGTGTATCAGGCTGTAGATCCTCAAATCATCTCTGAATTGGCGCAGACACTGCCCTTCCTTCTGGAGGGTGGCTACATTTGTTCCCCATGGTCCCTGTGTGTGTTGTAAAGTAGTCACCGCTCCAAGCTCACTCCCGGGATGGACTACAATCTCATGTTTAGTTTACTCATTTGTATTGAGATTGTAGCCCATTACGGGAGTGAGCTTGGAGGACAGTGTTGTTCATAGTTGAAAGAGAACTATGGGGTAAGTTTTTCTCCCCATAGTTCTCCTCAGGGTCACGGGAGGACATATACTAGGCTTGTCCCATGACCCAAAGCTCAGTATATAGCAGCCTATTGCCTGCGATATACTGAGACCGACGGATCCCGACAATACTGTCGAGATCCGCCCTGCTGCATGAGTGACAGCTGGCTCTGCGTATCTAAAGGCAGAGCCAGCTGTACCCGCCCCATCCGTTCCTCCAGTCAGCGCTGGAGGATCGGATAGGGGGGAATCCCTGCAGGGAGCCGATCGGGAAGTGAGCAAATCGGCTGCATGTTTCTGCTCACTTCCCGATCTATAGAGCCGACTTGTGACAGCTCCCTTGTCACAGGTCGGCTCTAACTATGAGAATGAGTGAAAATCACTCACCTCATAGCTCTCCTTTAAAAAGGTAACCCGAGTTTAGTGTCACTTTAAGGTGTAGGAAACATGCTGGGCCTTGACGAGACAAAAGCCCCTACTGGGCTTTTGTATTCCAACAGCAATGGGTGTGTCAATGTCACATGACCAAAAAGTAACCGGTGGAAGAGCCCCGGGCAGCATTGAGCCTGTGTGACTCTAGTGATTCTGTTGCTGGGGACAACTTACCCGTGTCAGAATCACTAAACCCCTTCTGTCATATCACCAACTCACTTCTAAACCCAGCAAGCCGTTGTTCCATCTCTGCTCTTCGAGCAATCTTAGTTCTTTAATGCAATGAGAGAGCAACTTTCCATTAGAAAAAGTGGCGGCAACATTTCAATGATCCTGACTGACACTGTTGAGATGTTATCAGGGGCCGAATCACCAGTGTGCGATATGGTTTATCCCCCAACCCCCGTCATTGTCACTTTTATTGGGCCGCTGGACCTGCACGTACGCGTGCAGAAATAATTTAAAAAAATTATATATTTATTTATTAAAACAAAAAACATTTGGATAAACACATCTTTCCCCGCCACATTGCTATTTAGTCGCACTTAAACACCCGTGTCAGATAACTGCATCCAGGGAATCGTCACACTGCATCACCCAGCCAACAATGAGAGTTAGAGGCGAGACAAGGAACATGCATGAAAAGCAGCAGAAAGTGGAAAGAAAAGGGAAATACAAACTGAGAATCAGAGAGCGGCTTTGCGTCCATAGTTTGGGTTCTTGAAATTATTAATAGGACTCTTGTAAATAGGATTCTCTTGCTGGAGAAAGGAATCCACAGAGAGAAAGGTTCACACATACAGTCTGATAGAAGTCTGGACAGTGACTGACAAGCAGTGAAATCTGAGGTACATCTAACAGGACAGATTTGTAGAAAGAAATCTCAGGCCTAACGCATCCAAAAAAGGTTTGCCGATACCAGAACCAAGTCAGTCCATCATCTATAAATTGGCGCTCCCCCTACACTGCTGTCCCCATGTATAAGAACAAACCAAATACAGAAGCTCAACACAAATCTTCTGAGAGGACAGAGATCGGGATCCCTCCAGTTATCAGCACTAGAGGAAGGATTAACCATCATCTACTTCCCATTTGCTATATCACATGGACATGTCAATCAATGGACAACTCCACCAAAAGTGCAGATTTGGGAGGGCGCTGGTGGGTTTAATTACCAACTGGGTTTCACATGGGCAACTTTGTAGCAGCAACCTAAATGTTGTCCTCAGCATTTTTATTGTTAGTAAATCTGCAGCTATTAATTGCTAATGATCTGCCAATGAAACCTGCCATAGCAACCCCAGAATTGCTGAATGATGGAAGCGTAATGCTACTTATATAGGAGCGACACATTATCTAATGCAGGGACTAGTGATCATAGCGTACCAGAGACTTCTAGTAGCCGGCAGCAGGACTGTAGCTACCCAGAGTAGTATCTCTTGAGCCATTTATAGATCAGGAGAGAAAGATAAACAGGGTTGTAGCTGCTACAAAGATGGAGTGACATGGGCCGTAGGGATCCTGCAGTGAATAGCTTCACTAGAGACCCCGTCTCCATGCCAAGCAGTAGTGTCACCTGCTACACAAGACATTCTCCATGGGGAATTCTCCGTCAGAAGGAAGATGAACCTCTGTGTAAAATGATGCATCAGTATTCCATAAAGTACTGAAATTCTATGTACAAATAAAAGGTCACATGCCATACAGACTCTTCCCTGGGAAGGGGAACACATACTTGTACAACTTCTAGGAATTTGCAGCAAGTTCACAAATAAAATATTTGGCTTCCATCCCAGAAGACACTACAAGAAACACTTGTGGTAAATCTCTATAAATCCAGCACTGATTTTTTTGTTTCTCCTCTATGACACAGACTCCCCTTCAGATACATGGTTGTCTATGGCACTGGAGATCCCTAGCGTGTCTAAGCAGATGATGTGGAGATGGTCTGGTAACACATTTACATTTGAACAATGTATTCGCTAAAAAATATTGGTCTGTGGATTTTCTTGAATACAAAGAGTAAAACCCTTTACATATTTCCAGAGACAAGAGACAGATATTGCAGATTTATAGCGCATTTCTTGACTGAAAATACATTGATATGATCAAAGAATGTAACCGCACACAGACTGGAAACAATAACAGAAAATGGAGACGATAGGAAGTACTGCAGAGGTGGTTAGAAAAGATGATGTCTGTGATAGATGGAGAATTATTAACAGGATGGAAAAGAAAACATGAGTTGATTACCTGATAACTCTGTTTCCAGGAATCTTCCAGGACAGCCATCGAGATATAGGCTAATTTACAATAATAGAACGTTTGTCTCACTTCTAGTACTTTTTAATTCTAAGAAGAAGTCAGGAAAATTCCTACACATCCCCAGAAAAGCACGCACACGCACACACACACACACACACACACACACACACACACCCAGTACTCATCAGAAAAACACACACACCCAGTACTCATCAGAAAAGCACACACACACACACCCAGTACTCATCAAAAAAGCACACACACACACACACGACATAAAAAACGCAAACTCACAAAAGCACACACACACACACACACAGTACTCATCAGAAAAGCACACACACACACAGTACTCATCAGAAAAGCACACACACACACGACAGTTCCATACACTTCCTCAGTGTGTTCACCAGAAAACCATAAACTAGAGATCCATACACATCCCCCAATGTACTCACCAGAAAAGCAGGCGCGCACACACACACACACACACACGATAATCCCATATACATCCTCAATGTACTCAACAGAAAAGTGCACACACGCAGATAGTTCAATACACATCCCCAGTGTACTCACCTGAAAGCACAAACACAGGATAGTTCCTTTTATATCCCCAATGGCCTCACAGGATAGTTCCATACACATCCCAGTGTGTGCACCAGAAAAGCACTCACAGGATAGCTTTATACACATCCCCAGCGTGCTCCACTTAAAGGCACACACAGGAAAATAACACACTGGGGACTGCACTACAACACCATATTACTCTTAGAAGACACATCATCCATGCTAAACCATCCCACTGTGACCAGGGAGAGCATTTAACAGGAAAAACTGCATTATAAACACCCCCCCCTCCCTTGTACTGAATACTTACAGCATCCCATTTGGCATTCATTTTCTCCTTTTCAAATTTGGCAAACTCTCTTCTGTCATGGATGATCATAAGAAGCTTCCATATTAGCAACAATGCCAGTCCAATAAGCACAATTCCAGCCACCACACCAGCAACAATGGGAACGATTTCCGGGCCACTGGGACACTCTAAAACAGGAAATCAGTAGATGAAACTTGGTCAGCTGCCCATTCTATGACAACGCTGGAAAAACCGTCTGCGAAGGATACATTACCTGGGTCTTTCACAACGTGCACATGAACCTCGGAGTTGGAATTTACAGAGTAGGTGTAGTAGAACCAACAATCGTCTACATCTTTCTCCTTGCAGTGTGTGAGGGCGTCTTCCTGTCCGGGCTGAGGTAACTTGTCACGGCTGTCCACTATAGTCAGGTTGAAAGGACATTGTTTTAGACAATCTTGTGTTTGCTTCTCTCCTTTATTGAATGCTCTGCACTGGACACATTCCCTGGTTGGAAAAAGAAAAAAGGCATTACCACAAAAGCAGTGTGATATAGGACAAGTTATAATAGCGGATTGGAAGAGAGAGTAGACACAATGTTTGGAATTCTAGTTAGTGGATAAAACATCAGCATTTGTCATGAGACGGTGTGCACCAAAGATCAGCGTGGGAATGAGAAGGGAGGAGCACCTGTATAACCCATTAAACTGGAGGAAGCCTTCCTCTCTTCACCCGTTATGCCATAGAGACATGGCCGTGCAGTTGCAAAGCCTAGGTTCCCCGCTCCAAGTAGGGCATTGTGAAGCCATAAACTAGAGAGGACATCAGGAGCTGCAAATGTACTGCTAGAGAAATGTGGTATCATTATAGACATGAGAGGAGATGAAAGTCAGGGAAACAGGTGATTGCAGGCAAGTGGAGTTGCCACTAAAAAGGCCCAGTTATGCACGGTAGCTACAAGAGCCCCATGCACGCTCTGTCACAAAATTTGCTTCAGAGATAAAAAGTCTAACAATAAATTTAGTTGAACCGCTATGTTCACACTTCATGTAAAGGGAGAAATGTGTTACTTCTTAATACTTACTTGTGTTCTGCACAAACGCCAACACAGGTCTGGCACATCTCACAAGTCTGACCCTGGAATTTGGGGTCTGTACATTTACACCTTCCACATTCGCATGATCCTCTTCCATTACATAGCTGACCATTCGATGCTATACACGTTGATTTATCTTCTGAGCAATCACAAGCACTACCAGAGAAATTGGGGAAACAATCGCACTCCCGGCATTTGCAGATTCCGTTACCTGTAATGAAAGATTGGTTTTAAGAAAGAATCAAGTTTAAACACCAGACACACAACGGCCATTATCACCACTTTGTAATTGGAAAATACCTTTCCATTTCAGTATTCAGCACCTTGGCGAATATTCAAGGTGCAGTTGAGTGGCCAAAAGGAAAAAGGGTCCTGAACTGGCAGTGCAGGATTCCCACTAGGGATGCACTGATACCAGGTTTTTTGGTATCAAGCGCAAGTACTGATATTTTTTTTGGGTACTCACCAATACAGAAACCACAAGTCCCAATAAGGAAGCTGGGTGGCATGTAATGACTTCCTGATTAGCCGGGAGGCCATCTCCATGCACCCTCCTCACCAGGTGATGAAGCATGGAGCTGGCTTTCTGGCCAATCAGTAAGTCGGGGGATGGGTAATGACATGCGGCCCGGCTTCCCGATTGGCCAGCTCCCTTATCACCAAGTGATAGCTGGTGTATCTGCGGTAGAAGGAGCACCTGGCAGGGAGCAGAGCGCCGGGCCATGCTGGGGCTCAGCCAAGTCCCCCAAGCAGCCGTCCTTCGTGTCATACTTGACTCCGGAGGCAAGTAAGCGGGGGGTGGCCTGACCTAGTGCCAGCATCGTCCTCCTTCCTCTGTCATAGTGCCACTGTGCCCGCCGTATCAGTGCATCCCTAGTTCCCACATGGGTGCACCGATATGTGCAAACAATCTCTGATGCTCTAGAATGATGGGGACATGAAGGTAAGCATCCTCCACGTCCACAGAAGCCAGTAAGTACTCTTGGTGAAGGGAAGCATGGACCGATTTGGTGGATTTAATGCAGAATTTCTGGACACAGAGCTTTGAGATCAAAGCAGGGGCATATCCCACCACTGAGTTTTGCTAAGGTAACAGGAGAGTAAAACCCCTGAAAGTATTCTGCCGCAGGAAATGGGACAATAACACCTTGATCTAGAAGGTTTAGCCGCTTTCACTAAAATCACATCAGGGTGCAGCTCTGCATGCAGATTTAAAATCATCTTACATTCATTAAACAAACTTGTTTTTCATTTTTTAACAAATAGAGTTAATCTTCCTGGTCCCCTTCTGGCACAAATGTAATGTGCCAAAGTGTTGCATCCTGGGAAGGTTATATCAGCAGAGCATTGCTTGGAAATCTCATCTGTAATCTAAGAGAGAGCTAGTAATCTGCCCTTAGTAAACATGGCCACTGTCAGAAGACTGGAGAAGAAAAGAGAAATAAGGAATGCAAAGAATAGAAAGCTGACAATTATCTGGAAGTATGTGTTTGTAGATTGTCATTACTAAACATTTCTAAAAGGTGTGTTTGTTGTTATTTTAAAGATATGGGTAAAGTTCCTCTATAAGAGGTCTCAGTGGAAATCTGCTAATCTGTGTGGTGACACAGGAAGGCTGAAGGTGAGAAATGGGAGAGGGTAGTGAAACTCCAGTTTGTATCCCCGAGATACCACCTCCAGCACCCAAGCATCTGAGATACAAGCTGTCCAAGCACCGGCAAAGGTTAACAAACTTACCCCCCCCTCCATGCTAAGGAAGGGTTGTATGAGGATCTGGCAGACTCGAGTGCCAGACCCTGCAGGCGGGCAATGAGCTAAGCCCGGGGAGATCTGAACAAGAAGGTTAAGTAGAAAACCAAAAAGTTATGTTTAACAGTTAGAGGGAGAGGACTTTTCAGTCTTCCTTAGGTTTCGTCCACTGAAGAAGATGGGTGTTCTTGCCAGCAGTAGCATGCTTGATAATCTCAGTAGCTGGTCTAAAGAGACCTTGTTCTTTTTAAGGCCATGTGAATTAAAAAGACTTCTTACACAAAGTTTCCATGGTCCAGAAATGTAGCCAAAGTGCCCTATTATTATGTACCAAAATCAGATCTTTAGGTCTGGCAATTCTACATAAATTCCTACGGTAAAAGCAAAGCGGTGTGGTCTGGCACCTTGAAGTTATAGCATAGTATAGTGTCTTGGGGTTTGCCAATGTTGAACTCACCTCCACAAATCAATCCATTGGATCGGTCACAATTGAAATTATCGCAGTCGCAGTATTTGCCAGAGTAGACCTCAATAGGATTTTCTCTCTTCTTACACACACACTGGCCACAGATACAGTCTCCATTGTTACTGCAGATCTCCGAGCTGTTCTCCTTTCTACACTGAGCATCCATGTCTTCACTGCTGACTTGCTCTGTGCTGCACTCGCACTGTTTTCCGATACGGCCATCATTGCATCTGAGAATGAAGGAATCCATTGTGAAAAACCAACATACACCAATAAGAAGAGGACTTCTTTATACCTTTATTACCTGAAGCCTGCACTGCCACCGTTTTATTTAATGCAAGTTTATCTTTGCATGTAAAAAAGTAACAGATGCATCATATGTGCTTCCATACGGATACATGCCTCATTTCCAAAGTATCCTTCCCCCTTTATAACTAAATAATGACATATTCCCAGGGACTTACAGGTTTATCAGCTGTAACGCTGGTGGTGCTTAAGGAGCTAAAAAAAACAACTGGATTTAGCAGGCATAAGAAAAAGATTGGTTCTGAAGGAGGCGTGGCCTCTGAAACACGTAAACTAGGAAGAACATAGCCTGCCTCGAGAGTATCACATTTTATTTTCCACACAGTGTCAGGTGCTGGCGCTTGTGTCATTTTTTTTTTAGCTAAGTAAAAGTATTTGGATATCAACTCCTGCATTGCTTCTCCCGCAAAGCTGCTGCATGGCATAGACTGAAAACGTGAAAATGTTGTCATACTGATCACTCGTGGCTATCAGCTAAACTGGGGAAAAAGGCAGCCTGATGGACACAGCAGAGGGAGGGAAGGAAGGATGGTTAACATCTTAAAAGTGAATTAAAATGTGTCGTCATACAACTATTACATTGCAGAAATGCTTTAAATCTTCCCAGTGCTAGTAAAATTGTGGAAGTGTGCAGCTGCTGCACAAAATGTCTCCCTCGGCTGTCAGCAAGCAGTAAGGGTACATCAGGGAAACCACACAATCTATTTAAAAGCAGAGAATTTAGGCTGCTATGGAAACCTGAAAACAAGGAAAAAAAAAAAAAAAGTACCAAGAAGTGAAGACAAGCTGATGAATATTTAAATTCGTTGTGATCATCCCCTCTCAGGGTTAGTTCACACCAAATGCAGTGTGTCCTGGGTCGATTCTGGCGAGAACGCACTGCATCGCATTGCGGCCGGCTCCCTTTTGTTGCGAGGCAAGAGGGGACGTGGCGGGCCATTGAAGTGAATGGCACTGTAGCCACGCCCTCTGGCCGCAATGCGATTGAATGGATCTGTAACAGTGTCTGTCAGTGCTCAGGAGGGCTTAATTGACTGTATGGCCTGTGCTTCCATATACATAACAGCCGGCCAAGTCCTCTGATCACAAGCACTTTGCATATACTGCTTTTATATTGTCTGCAGTTTGTCATACTTGATTGGCCGTAGGAATCACAGTTCTATATCAATGCTGGAACCCATTTTGTTCAATATATCCAAATGTTTTCACATAGTTAGGTTGCTTGTAGCGCTGCTTATAAACTGTATCAGAATGATTGTATGGACTTTGTTGCCATTTCTACTAATACCAGATGAACTGAAACAAACTGAAATCCCTTTATGATATATCATGTGGTTTAGGCATTCTACAAGCAATAGTTCTGTAGCAGTTCCTACAATTTTGAGAGATGGACATTAAATGGTGCGGCTGAACAGATCAAGAACCACTTTTGTGTTCCAAATGAAATATTGTAAATACAGGTACTACAGCAGATTCACGATGCTCATGAACTGCCTAATCTGACACGCTGCCTTCGCGGGCAGTGAGTCATGTAATTTTCTACTCGGCACGTCAGCTTGCGAGAGCTCGCGTAGCTGAGCGTGCAGAGATTAAAAATGTTATCTTTAGCCCAATCAGCTCGCGAGTATAAACCCGCGTGTCAGCATGCGACGTCTGGCTGGTTGTTACGCACGAGCCGATTGGCTGAAGGTGCAATCAATCATCTGCCTGCAGTCAAAGCTCTGTGCCGGACAGCTTTGCGTGCAGTGTGTCACAGGCTTAATGGTGCCTTCACCCCTGTGCACCTTACCCCATAGACCAGTAACCATATACAGTATTATTAGTGTCTCGATCAAAGTTTCAGCATGTATATAAAGAAAGATTGGCCGTGACATGTACCTGCAGGCTCCACATTCAAATGTTCCATTCCCAAAGTGACATTCAGGGCTATCAGGGGTTCCAGACTGCTGACAATCACATTCACAGATAAATTTCAGAAGAATCTCGACTTCCTCCGTAAATCCCAACGGCTTAATTTTAATGGACTCGGTTGGTTCCTTTTTGGGGCACTTGTGAGCAGTTACGCTGACCTCAAATTCAACCTAAAATAAAAAAAAAAGTATGTAGTATGTATATATATATATATTACACACACACACATATACATACACATATACATACACATACACATACAATCCGGCTGATGATAAACAATACAAAACTATCCAAACACAGCAAGCGATGTAAATTCTTTAGTGTAAAACCATTTTATAGAAGATAATGTTATCTGGCACCCAGCTCCCTCTAACCAACAGGAAACATTTTAAGCAACAAAAGCCACTGCTTACAGCATTGTATGGACAGTAAAAGCAAACACTGACTGATGATCTTATCTCTCTGCTCTTTCCTCCTGTCAGCTTGGTCCTTGTTAGCACATGAGCATTGCAGCACAACTGACTGGCTCATTTTACTGCTTTTGCCATCCCCTAATCAGAGAAAAATCAGGTCTATTGGCCTACCAAACAGGGTTGTACTGTGCGGCACAGCTGTGTAAAGACCGAATGGACTGAAATACCAATCCATGTGCAGGTAAAACAGCTCCTATAGTATGTCCAGATTCAAGAAAGTGAAGTGCATGCAGCAAGTAATCTACAAAAACGTACCTGATCTCCCAGAGAGATATTGGAGCATTTCCTTCCATTCTCTCCTGTCCCAATCACTCCGTTCTTACAGAATGACTTATAATTGATGGTTACACCGTCTGGCAATTTGCTGTTTTCTAGGATAAGTTCTGAAGACAGTGACTAGAAAAGAAAAAACAAAGCTTAATTTACATACGAAGTACCACAAACCTTTGAAAACAGGAAGCAGACAGGAGCCGAGATGGCTATCAGATCAGAGTGTCGCATGTGCAGACTTACATTGTAGGAATCGATGATCAGCTTAATGACATTACTGGAATTAGAAGACAGAGTGCCCACAGCAGATTTTGGGATCAGGTTTTTCAGTTCCTAGAAATTAAGACTTTAATTACAATTTATAAAACAGACCTATAGTAGTGGGGTGAATGTCTAGGATGCTCAAACCTGGACGACAACCCACAAACTCGACATACCTTGTAAACCGCCTGAAATTCCTCAGTAACAGCGAAGATGGTTTGAATGTTGTTTTCACTCAGCTTCTGGACCAAATGAGCGATTGATGGGTAGTCCTGAGAATGTAAACATGAACCCGTATTAATGCATCTTGTATTCTGGTAACTATATGGGGGGAATACCTGGAACAGGATTCAGTATAGGAATTCCTTTTTTCTCCTCTACATTTACTTACAGGCCAAGCTGCCCAGCAAAAGTCAGATACAGGGGTTGTGACAAACCAAAGAACACAGCTGGGGCTGCTTACAATTGTCACATATGGTTATATGGTTGTTCACAGGGTTTCACTTTTTTTTTTTAAAGAAAAACAGTTACTGCAACTGCTAAAAATAAATAAAAAAAAGGATTAAATGTTGGAATAAGGAAACGATATGTCCATCTAAGATTACTCTGTTCAAATGGTGACAAGGCTGCTATACAATTTCGCTGCAGAATAGTAGAGCTGCAACAAGTAAATCGACTAATCCGATTATAATGGAAAACGTTGTCAACGTTTTCCATCATCGATTAGTTGAAGTTCGATTAGTTTGTCCTGCGTGCGGCTTGCCGCTTCTCCTCACCGCCTGCAAGGGGCGAGCATAACTTTTTTTTTTTAGCACCTAGACACAAACCAGCAGTTAACCCTTGCAGTACGACCCACACTGCAAGGGTTAACAAAATGTTCCCTGGAGTGCTTCTTTAAGGCACCCATGGACAAGGAGATGAATATTGATTTTGGTAGGATCGGGAATCTCTCAGGTCTATGCCGTTCTGGAGATGCTGCAACTCAACTGTTTTCGGAGGACCTACTATTTGGACACGCTATAGATTTGGTCAGCTTTGTTCACCCAGAAATATAATGAATGTGAGGTCTGTGGAGGAGGAAATGAGGACAGCAGTCAGCTATTTCTAAACACCAGTGATGTATGATCCTCATATGGTGGACAGCAAGATTACACCCACACATTTTACCCACAATAACAGGTCTATGGCCAGCTTCTCACACACATAACCTTCCAGACCAGAATCCTGAACAAACAAGGTGCAGTCATAGTACAGACATTCCTCGGTTACCGACTTACCTGCTTTGCGACCACTCGCACTTACGACGGACTGCCGATCGACCTCCGACCTTTCGCGTCAGCGCGACGTGTCGCCGGCGGAAGTGATGTCCTCCAATCTTCACTGCGGGTCCGGGTAAGTGTTTTCATTGCCCGATGTACAGTACACTGTTCGGTACTGTACATCTGCAACGCTGTACTGTACTAATGCATTACAGTACTGTATAGAGTTCCTCAATTAACGACCAATTCGTTTAACGACCTGGTCGTAGGAACGGAACTCGGTCGTTAAGTGAGGGATATGTGTATTCCTTGATGAAAATCTTCATAAATGGGGAAAAAGGAAAATGTTGCACTCAGGAGTTGTTCACAGAAAAGTAACGCTGGTGTTCCGCATGGACTGTGAAGCTTTTTTACTTTGAAATATGAAGCGCTTCTGCGTCTTGGGCTGTGCTATTGGTTTAATTCACGTTCAGCCTAATTACCAACAATGATATCTTGAGACAAGGGTGGGCAACCTCAGCACTCCAGCTGTTGAACTACAGATCCCATGATGCATAGCAAGCCTCTGACAGCAACAGGCATGAGACAGAGGATTCAGGGGATTTGTAGTCTCCCCATAGCTGGAGTGCCAAGGTTGCCTAACCCTGTCTTAAGATAGAGTAATACCAACTATACACAATTTTCCCAAGACTTGTAATTTAACGTTTAAGCTGACCATTCAATTTTAGATGATTCAGAGCCATCGGTTGAAATTCTAACAATGGTTGGCTCAATGACAAATTGTCGAAGGAGCCACCTGAAAATATTGCAGCCATTCAGCTGAAGTGACTGTTCAGATAGTCTGACAATGGTGGGGTGCGGCAGGCACAATAAATATACCAATGGGGGAGATTTGTCCATCTGCACTCTTTAGCATGAATAGAGGAATAAGATTTATTTTGTCCAGTCCGCAGGCTGAACCAGCTATGACCAGCTTTACAACGGAAAGATACAACTTATCAAAAGAGAGGAAAAAATGATCCAAAAAAAGGACAAAGAAACCTGCAGACTTACATAATAATGGCTCATTGTGTACATATTGTCCTGCATGTGACATTTCCCATCGTTTGGCAGAACGATTCCTCCTAATTTGCCATCGCCAGCAAAATGGAATCCAGCATCAGTAGAAAACACCAACAAACGTGTGACATTCCTCCAGCCAATGTGATCCTAAAATAAAAAAAAAAACACTACAACGTAAAGAACATGGCAGAGAAATGCAACACTTTAACAAATGCTTAGAGACACGGAGTCATAACATTCTGCTTGTGTGCCCATGTAGTGCCAGCAAATATGATTACCACTGCCCCCCTCTCATATATTATCGTCTTTATGGAGTGTTGTCTAAAATCAGTATACACAACACAAACTAAATGGGGATCGCAATAGTAAAAGTTGTCAACTTCTTTCTAGAGTTTTTGTTTCTCGCTCTAAAGATCCCCACAAATGTCAGTTACACTTTATGCATATCTAAACCCAAAAAATAAAATTGCAGCTTACCAAGTCCAAAGATGTGGTGGCTGCATCCCTTTTCATTTTACCTGGTGAACCTGACAGTAACACATCCTGTCCTAGGGTGACAACACTCATACTGTATCTATGGGAGTCATCTTAGGACAGGAAGTGTGCTAGGACTACAACATCTCCATAACATGGTGGGTGACCTCTAGCTCACATAGGTCAACACAGCAGGGAGCACATCAACTTGATAACCCCCTGTATTTCTGGCAACAGTAGAGGTGCAACAAAATGAAACATTTCAGAACCAAAAAAAAAAATGGCCAGGCCGAAACCGAAAAAAAATCTTTATTTTAACTTTCTAAAATTTTTTAAAATATTTTATTTTTATGAACTTAATATTTACTTTACGTTTTAGGGGCTCCAGCTAAATATTAGGGGTTTTAGACAGACCACTATTTCCCATTTAAAATAGAAAAAGAGATTGAGGACACAAGAGTCCACAATCTCTTTTTCTGCTGCCCCAGTTATCAATGAACAGGAATCCTCTGAGTGTTCCTGTTCATTCATAACATGAGAACATAGTGAGGGGAATTTATCAAAACAGGAGCAGACAAAATCTGGAGCAGCTGTGCACAGCAACCAATCAGCTTCTCTCTTTCATTTTCAAATCTTAACTGTACAAACTGAAGAGAGAAGCTGATTGGTTGCCATAGGCAACTACTTCAGTTTCTGTCTGCTCCAGTTTTGATACATTCCCCTCAGTGTGTTTACTATAAACCACAATCATGAATGAACAGGAAGTGATGTAGATCACTTCCCATTTCATAATTGAGGATATAGTAAACATACCATGTCCTCAAATATTTACACTCAGCAATCACTGAGTGTTTGTACCTTGCTCTGCTTCCTGACACGCTGTCACAGGAGGCTGCGCGATCAGCGCAGGAGGAGAGCTCAGTCTCCTGTGACAGCGCTGGCTGTCTCCGCCCATACACTGCTCTGCTGATCTGTGATAGGAGGCTGAGCGCTGAGGGGAGGAGAGACCACAGCCGCTCACAGTGCTCTCCTCCAGCAGCGATCGGCTGCCTGTGACACAGAGCAGGGCCCAGCGGGGAGGCGAGAAAGAACGGATGCACTGCTGTGCATGAGCCACCGATATATCGATGCATCCCTAATATTTCTTGTATTCATCAACCAGATAAAAAAAAAAATAAAAACAACACTTTGTGGCATATTTATAAGACCAAAAGGGAGCAAACGGGAGGAAAAGTTCATTGTTGGGGTTTACATACACTTTTCTTCTGTACTTACACCACACACAGCTACTTGCATAATTGCATCAAATCCACCTTCCGGGGAATCCAGATTACCAGAGATCTGCTGCTTGCCTACCAGATCATTAAAAAGCGATCCCTCACTCGTGAGGCTGAGTACATTCTTGTAACTGAATGGGCTGGTACAATTCTGATCGGAGGTGCACGGGTTGATGAGTTTAGCAGGAGTAGTACTAATATACGGCATAACCGTCTTCTCTACGAAAGACCCGAAACCTGAAACACAGCGGAAGTACTTTCTATAAAAGTCCAAATACACAAAGAGCAACTTACAACAAACAGAACTATTCATGAGAATGCGGAACTCTTCTCACATACAAAGCATGACTGTTATAAATTGTGAATGTCAAAACATTGCAGTCCCTTTCCTCTGTACAGTAACACAAGTGTACTGTATACCGATTGTGTCAAATAGCCCTAAGGGCCTGTTCACACTTGTCTCCTCTCCTGCGATAAGCAAAATGCAATTTAAATACCAGTTCCCATTCACTGCTATGTGACTAGATCAAAAATCTGCATGGCTACTTCTTAAAATGTAGGACATGCTGCATTTTTGTGCACTTACACATATTGGGCAAGCCCATTTAATGAATGGCACAAATGCACAGTTGCGTTTTTAACAGTTCTCGCACCTTGAAAAATCCATATTCTGACCTTTTATATATGACTTTGCATAATGAATACAAAAATGCATAAAACACATACAACATGTACAGTATAAATGTGCAAAACAGCACATAAATGCATGAATGAAAAAGCCAGGTTGCTGAATAAGGACAATTGTGAAAAGGCCCCAATTGTAAACCTCACTTATTCCCATTGTTATGAGCTTAATACATCAATCACAAGTAAGACTCTCGCCATGCGCAGCAATTACCGCAACCTTTCTATAACATTTAAGATATTCCCTGGTACACCGACACTGCTGTGCCTTCTGCCGTTTCATTCTACGCCATCCTCCCGTTTACACCTAGGCGTGACGCGACAAAACTCTCAACACAAGAAATCCCGTTCATTTCAATGGCCACTGTTCACCCCCGAACTGTCACAAGCTGTAAAACGGCGGGAAAAAAAGTACATGCGTTTTTTGGCAGATTACAGCGCGCTTGGCTGCTTAGACTTCAATTAAAACGGGCAATATGAGCATTTTGCACATGTCTGTGCGTGTTAATGCGCAAATTAATCGCAATGTATTTAAATTTGCTCAATAAAACATGTATCTGCGTGTATGCGCATCTAACACTTGCAAAAAAAATGTGCAAACGTGCAAAACACGCTAGACGAGACGCTAAACAGAACGCGTGCTAATATGCACGAAAATGCTGATGCCTAGGTGTGACAGAGCCCTAGAGTTTGTAAACGGAGATAGCGTGGACTGAAACCAAATAATCTTAGTTTATTACTATCAGCACTGTGGACAAACAGATGCAGTTTAAATCACTTCACGGTGTCTACCTCCAAAAATGGGTCTCCAGGCCATGCAGGATGTCCATGTTGAGCTTGCAGATCTTTTCCGCATGTTTTGGATGTGTCCTCACATCTGGTCTACAAGCTACACCTTTCTTAGGATACAAATTGGACTTTACAGCACCATATGCTTCTACGCCAGCAAAAGTTTCATAATCTACTCAAGCCAAGTATGCCTGGTAAATGTACAAGGATCTGGAGCCCATGCTTCGTGTATAGGAAGAACAAGGTTTTCAGTTTATTTTACATTTTCATAAATGTGTTTAATTGTGGGGTTTCTTGATTCCTACTTATGTCGTATCAATCTGCGTTTAATGATTGCATTTACACATATGTAAATCCAAGGGTACCTATTCTTATATTCTTAAAAGTTAATCACTAGTGTTCCAAGTGTACCTGTAAGCCATTTTAACGGATATCAAACATAGCACCACCAACTCTGGAGCCTGGAAACGTGAAGCATTCTATAGTGTAGTTATCGACTTCAGCTAGGATTCTACCAAATGGTCCCCCACCCTCCAGCACCTTGTTAAAAAAAAGCCACCAATTTTAGTGATGAGTAAAGTGAGGACTGGGCAGGGATATGTGTCAACACCATGGGTCTCAGGGACCACAAAGCATGACTGACACACACACACACACGTAGCTCAGTATGGCCAAATGTTTATTAAAAGAAAATTACAAAAAACAAAACAAAAATGTGTGTGTAAATTAATACAATTCAAATTCCACATCTACTTTGAGATAGAGAAGAGTTAGCTTTCATCTCCTCTATAACTCTTACCTATCCTGAAATCTGTAGTAATTTGTTCCATTTCCCTCATAAGTGCAGTGCCCAGGCTTTTCACATTCTCCAAATCATCTTTCATGGAATATGACAAGTCCATAAGATAGTACAAGTCAATCGGATAATCTTCTGCCCTTCTGAATGTTAAATTAAATGTCTGGGGCTCTCCTGTATGAAAAGGAAACATAAATTAGAGAATGCACGTGACACAGCGTATACAGAGACCTGCTATGCTCACAAAGTATGTCCGCACCTGATCTTAGTTCAAATCTTAACTGCTGGGGTCTGATCTGTGTAATTTTTGAAGCATCCATTCGCTCTCCTTTGGCCTTATTTGTTATAGGATTGTCTTTTAGCTTTTCTTTGCTTCCTCTAGGATTCTGAATAGTTTCCTCTGGACAGCCCTTACTTTTCAGAGCAGCAAGGTCATCACAACGTGCAGATGTGGGCTCACCTTCTTGCAAAAAATCCTAAAATAAGGAATAAATATTAAGATGCCTGAAAAAGTAAATATCCAATCAATGGCATAAAATGGACAGTAATGGTTTGTAACTTTTTGGGAGGTTTAACCCTTTGGCTAACTCCAACGAAAGGATTATATCAGCGGCAGCACCAACAAGGAAATAGACTCACGCCTGGTTTGTTTACATTGTACTGTTGGCTTTCTTGTAAAAGTGATTTTGGATGCTGTGAAGCCACCAGATATGGTCCACAAACTGTAATTTTCTACATTACAGCACAACAAATATATAAAACCCACAAGTTTAAAGCCAGCAGCCCAGCTTCCCCCCTCCCAACATGCACTGGGCACACTGAACAGTATATGCACTACCTCCTATGCCCCCAAAATGTACACTTTATCTACATTCCTACTAGTCATCTCTTATACACAATCCAAGATATTTACAGTATTTGTTTCACCATGATCCCCAATGTGCCCAAAATGGCTACACGTTTACCAGATATTACATTACAAATCTTTTGGCATATATAAAGCTGATGCAAAAACGGTTCACCTCCTGAAGAAATGCTGGTTTCTGTAACAAATCAACACAATCTAGAGGAGGTATTCCTTCATGGGAAATCATAAATAAAATACTTGTTCGCTACAGAAAAAAAAAATTATATTCCATGTGGAAACACATATCCTACAAGAAATATCTAGCTGCACAATTACAAATTCCCTTTGAATACCTCAAAAGTTCATCATGCCAACTTACCACTTTTGTGCACCACCCACAGTTTGGTCCGGCTTGTATACATTCTCCACATGATTTGGCATTTGCTTTTAAACACTCAGTTCCACCTAAAAAAAAAAACAACAATTATATATATGTAAGTTACTTGCACATTATCAGCTCAACCAAAAAGATTATGAACAGTCTGAAGCGCTCCCATGCCAGTTAAAGGCAAGAGCTTTCCAAACCATGAATTCTATTTTTTGAAATTAAAATCTGCAGCATCTAAATTCCTCCCTGAAATCGATAACTGCGGCATCATCTAAGTGTGCTATTCAATAAAAATGATTTAATGTAGGCACAAGAGTGACTAGGGTTTTCTGGTAAAAGAAACATTTACCTGACATCAGAGCATTCCAAGGAAGGCAAGGCGAAGAGCCAAAATGTAGCTCCTCATATCATCTCTGAATTGGTGCTGACACTGTCCTTCCTTCTGGAGGGGGGCTACTTTTGTTCCCCATGGTCCCTGTGTGTGTTGTAAAGTGGTCACCGCTCCAAGCTCACTCCCGGGACAGACTACAATCTCACGTTTCGTTTACCAATTTTTATTGAGATTGTAGTCCATCACAGGAGCGATCTTAGAGCGGTGACCACTTCATAACACTCACAGGGACCATTGGGAACAAAAGTAGCCCCCCCTCCAGAAGGAAGGACAGTGTCAGCACCAATTCAGAGATGATTTGAGAATCTACAGCCGAGTGATACACAAATAAGATACATTTCTGTTAATAGTTAAGGTACTTGATTGTATTTTTAAGATTTAACTATGGAGTTTAGCGTCACTTTAAGAAAAGGCTACAAAAAATAAAGTCAGACTTACTTTGCTGAGCACTGCAGTATAAAAATGAACAAAGACACAAGGCCACGAAGATTAGTGTATGTGCCATCTGTAAAGAAACAAAATGCTCTCATTAGTTGTGTAGGGAGAATTGATGAACCCTGTTGAATCATATCTTCACATTCCAGTTTGATCTTATGCTTAATGAAACCTAATGAAATGCATCTCATAAAGAAGATTGTTTAGTAAATATGGTATAAGATAAGGCACACTATCAGAAGTAAATGATCTGACAAGTTAAAGATATTCCACGATACAATCACATTCTATATGTATATTATTTTATACACATATTGAATACAGTTAGAGACCTTAGAACATCTAACATACACTTAAAAACATGTTTTTCACATTTTGTGAGCAGTAATATTGCAAGACATTTTCATATGGTAGGGTGTTCGCTGTCATCTTAAAACCATTGGAGAAATTGCCATTCTAGGCGTTTATCTAAACACAGACAGTTGCTATGTATACGTGAGGAACATGTCTTAAGTAATGCTGATCCAGGATTGGTTGATTTTGGAATTTTGTTAAACTGACCAATGATGTGAGCTTAATCTTTATCTTGATGTATGAACCTTTATAAGCTGTATCAACCAGAGTGGGGTTGGAATTGGCCTGACAGACTAAAGCTGGCCATAGACGTACAGCGTGTCGATCAATGAGTCCCCGCTGTTTACATACAGCAGCTGCTGCCACGTGTCAGACTACACGACCAGAGCGGGCAGCTCTTGGCTGCCCGCTCTGATCAATCGATTTTTCAACCAGTTCCTTCAATTGGCTGATCGAGCGATGCCAATCGAAAGGATGTCGACAGCGACACACACTGTGAATTTTGGCAGTTTTTTGAGAAATTCGAACAGTGTATGTGCACCCCAAGAGGCCCTTCCCACACGCGTGTGTCAAATAAACCCTTTTATCTGATTTGGAGCTGCTCACAGACCGTTGCTGCTTTGCTCCTAAAATTCTCGTAATCATAGTAGCTGGAATTACTTGAGGCCCCATTCCCACTAAGCGACTTATCGCGCATTTTTGCATCGCGATCTTGCGAGTAGTTGCCAGCCAAAGCTATTCAATGGAGCTGTCTTAGCTCCATGTCGCAGGACCCTTTTTTCGGCGGATTTTGCGCAATTTTTCTAATAGAGCCCGGCGGTGAAGGCCGCGCTACCGTCGCTGGTATGTCGCCCCAAAAGTCACGCTATCCCGGCCGTGCGGATCCGCTGCAAAAGGTATGTCGCTTAGTGTGAATGGGGACTAAGGGTCACAAGTCATCCCTTACACAACAGAGCTAGGGGTACATTTTGAAACCCCCTGATTTAATTACTAGTAAGAAAGATAGGAAGGGTTCCATGGCTCCTCAGGATCTTCTGCTAGACCCCACATTGTACACAAACACATCAAATATTTTTTTTTAAATAACAATCTCCACAAGTAATGCATTGTGGAGATGCAGCTGAAAATTAGGCAAAACATTTTTGGGGATTTTTGTTTTGTCCAACAGGACTAACATAATACATCATCATAACAATGCAGCAATTCATAGCCATGTAACCTCAGGTGACCAGTGGGAAACGTCAACTGGCTGGGAAGCAGAGACACAGCGTGTACAATCCCTGGGCTGCCAGACAGGCAAGTATATCCATGCTTCTCTTACCTGTCAGCTATTCTGTAAAAGTGACCCTCTGGTGACAGGGTCACGAAGTTTATTTCTTTTTTTTTTTTTTACCAGCTGGCCAGCTTTTGAATCTTTTCAGCAAGGCAACAGGGTCCCTTTAACACAAGTGTCTCTATAATACGTCCCCAGAGATGAGTGACACTTTACAGAACTCCGGGCAAAATTTTTATTGACCCTTAGTCCTGGTTCACTGAGTGTTTTGTCACAATAAGCAAAATGCCTGTTGCTGGAAAAAGTACAGGAGCTGTTTTTTGGCATATTACAGCTGGTTTTGGCCCCATAGGAGCAATAGGAAATGCTTGAAAACGTGCGTTTTCAACATCAATGACCTACAATCGGCTCACAAAAAATAGGATTTTGGTACTCACCGTAAAATCCTTTTCTCTCCGTTCATTGAAGGACACAGGGAACAGATCGGAGATCATGTACTGTAGGGTAATATCGCCACCTGCAGGAGAAGGACGCTAGGCACAAAAAAACTAAAGACCAATTACAGCCTAGGGGCGGCCCCTGCTGGTGGCCAAACCCCCCACCTACTGAGAAGTCTCCAGTTTAGTAACAAGCAGTAAAGGAGTACACACCCACATAGAGGGGCGAGCGTTTTGACATATGTGCATAAAAACGTGCAAAAAACCCCCTCAAAAAAACACTAACGCTGAGGTGTGAACCAGGCCTTAGGGTGGGGCTACCCCTGCACGGCAAGGAATACTGTACAACTTTAGGGCTGCAACAACTAATAGACATAATCGATTATAATCGATTATTGAAAAAGTTGTCAACTTTTTCAATAATCGATTAATCGGCTTCCGATCAGTTGGCCCTGTTCACAGCTCCACACGCTGTGCGCCGCACCTCCTCCCCACCTCACGCTCGCCGCTGCCAGACCCGCTCGCATCCACGCTCCACACGCCGCACCTCCTCCCCGCCTCACATTTCCTGCCCATCCACGATCGGCAAGGCACGCGGGGAGATGTAGTAAGGAGGAGCAGGGGTGGGGGGATGACAGCCGCTGATAGACAGGTCCGATCTCAGAAGCAAGTTGCTGGAAGACTGCTCAGGTAAGCCTGCACTTTCCCCCACATGGTGCTCTATAATGTATTGCTGGGATTTGTATTTCTCTATAGCTGATGGTACATTGTACTGTACATTATACATAGGAATACAAATACCAGCAATGCATTATACACTGTATGTATAATGTATTGCTGGGATTTGTTGTACTCCTCTATAGCTGGTGATATTCTGCATTGCGCTGTATAGAGGACTACAAGTCCCAGCAATAATACATTATACAGCGCAATGCGGAATACCACCAGCTATAGAGGAATACAACAAATCCCAGCAATAGTACATTATAAAGTGGTACAATGCTAAATACCACCAGCTATAGAGGACTACAAAACCCAGCAATAGTACATTATACAGCGCAATGCAGAATGCCGCCAGCTATTATGTACTATTGCTGGGATTTGTTGTATTCCTCTATAGCTGGCGGTGTTCTGCATTGCGCTGTATAATGTGCTTTTGCTGGGTGTTGTATTCCTCTATAGCCGGTGCCATTCTGCATTCATTGCTGTATAATTTTATACTTTCAATTTCACTATATTGCACACCACACTATCTATTTTTTCTTTTTTACTTCCACCGCTCCAAGCTTGCTCCTGTGATGGACTACAACCTCAATACAAACTAGTAGTCCTATCACTGGAGCCATTTTTTAAACTTTATTTTATAGTTTATCCGATTAATCGAACTTAATAATCGGCTAACTAATCGATTTTGAAAATAATCGTTAGCTGCAGCTCTATATAACTTATTTTGCTCCCTAAACCAAAACAAGCAAAGTTATACTCACTAGAATCTCAGAGCCGGGCGGCTATGACATTGCTCCCTCCAACCTGTCTCCTCCACTGCTGCAGTGACAGTATGTCCCTCGGTGTCCTCAAACTGGGTATAGAATGTGACAATTCAGGGACCCTAGTCTGCTGGAGGGGGAGCGAGGCTGGAAGGAGCAGTCCAAGAGCAAGCTGACTCGGAGGATCAGGCGAGTATAACTTTTATTTTCCTCCCTAGAACAAAATGAGCACTTAACTCTTGCAGTGCAGGGATAGCCCCACTGCAAAGGTTAATAAAAACGGCGTCCTGAGTTCTTTACCAAATCACTATTTTTTTGTTCAAAAATATATTTTATTGAATAGTTGAAGTCTGACATCACCGCATTTTTCTAAATATGTAATAATGCATTGCACATTTTACACGTTTGTTGCAGCAACATGACAATTGTTGATTAGCAGTTCCCCATTTTTGGTCATCTTAAAACTCGATGTGTTACAGACCCATGCCAGCCATATAAATAAGCTCTGAAAAATCCAGCGCTCGCTGAGTAAGGCGGCCTGGAACACAAGCAATGTATCCTGAGGAGAGGAAGCCGGAGCCCGGATTCCTCAACTTCAATGTTTCCATATATGGGCCGCCTTCTCCTCTATAACAAATACTCCTCCGGGCCGCCTCCTGCTTGTCAGTGTACACCGACTCTATTAGACTGAGCTATTCCTCTAATGTCACCAGATTGTGCAACAACAACACAAGAACTGTTCACAACAAAAGAAACTGGCCAGGACACGATTAGGAAGACACGGGTTAGAGCAGCCAAATCATGAAATGTATTTCCTTATGTTAAGTTACTTATCATGAACCTTACAAACCACAAAACAAACAAAACTGATGAGAAGAAATATTCTATCTCAGTTGCCGCATCTGCCTATTCTATGTGCCCCCCAACATCCATATTGTGGGGGGATGACGTCACCCTCCTGCCAAAAAGATCTCAGGGAGTGCCGAGGAGGCCAAAGCTTCTGAGAAGTCATTGCAGCGCAGGTTAGGATTTGAGCTTCTCCACATTCTACAAGATCTGGCTGGAAGGAGGACGTTGTCACCCAGCCCCCACCCCCGCACTATGGAAGTCAGGGGAGTATATTGTCCAGCTAACACTGCACGGGTACTTTTATTCAGCAGTTCAGAGGAAAGGGGAACAACTTGAATAAGTGGACCTTACAACTGAGGTGGAATTTCCGCTTTAACATTTGGTCTATTTCTAGACATTTCAATTCTGTTTGACGTTTGTAAGTTTCACTATTAATAAGAAAAGTAAAACAAACTACATTCCAGGCCTTGACCAGTGTAACCAGTGTCTTACGGACCGCTTCCTGGCTTGTTTCTTTCATTTTGAACAGTTTAACCCCTTCACGTCCCATGATGGGACAATCCTGTCATTAAGTCTGAAGGGGTTAAGCAGACTCCCGACAGCTTATAGCCGATGGGAGTCTGTTCAGTTTTGTGGAGCTGGTGGCCGGCATTTACAGTAGAAGAGATTCTGGCGGCTCAGCTGCCGCCAGATCGTGTCTACGATCCAGTAACCAGGCAACTCTGCCTTGTTTACTGGGCTCTGCTGCCCCTCCTATGGCCCCAGAACTGGCTTGCTAGGTGTTGGCAGGAGGCGATCGGTCAACATCTGTTCACCGATTTCCTCCCCATACTATGGGACCGGGAGCAACGTGTATTGCATAACTTCCAGGCTCCTGAAGCCCAGCTATAAGCTATTGAAGTGCGATCTGCACTTCAATAGCTTATTTAGAGAGTAAAGGTGACACTAGGGGTCTTTTGGACCCCCAGCATCACCTTAAAGAGGACCCGTCACTGCCAATATGCCATCACATGGGGGGCTAGGGAGCCCCCCTATGTGATAGCAACTAAAGTTAAATTTTAAAAATAATTAAATGTAAAAATAAAAAGTTAAAGTTCCCCGCTCCAGCGAGCATGCGCGTTGTCATGTAAACACGCGATGGGTCCACCTACATACGAAATTGCTGATTGCACTGCACATGATGGGTATCGCCGCATATGACAGAGTGAGAGCAATAATTCTAGGGATTATACTATGTAGCACCCAAGCCTTGAGATCTTGGATTGTACAGTCCAATTATGTCCATTATGGCAAACGCAACTTCCATAACTCCATCCTAAACATTACATAGAAGGGAAAAGCTCAAAAAGATTTTTCAGCAAGTAAAAATGTAAGCAGCAATGTTTAAATATTTTTTTAAGTTATGCTATTTATATGAATGGGAAAATATAACAAATATAAAAGCAGGCATTATCCCAATTTGGCTGCATAAGTGGGGAAAACAAAAAACTTTAAAAGGAGTTACGACCTGTGTGACGGTCGAGAGAAAAAAGAAAGCATACAATAACCGATGGCACTGCCTAATCCAGGAACAAAAATGTCCCCACCCGTACATATAATCAAATCATCCTCAGTGCAGTCCATGATCACCTAGAATTGGAGCACAAAGCTAAAGTCCTGGCACCCCACTCAAATTCTAACACTCCTCCCAGTTGGCAGATTCACTATGTATGTCTGCATTGTATTGTTGGGGCTCCGCAGCTGGTTAGAGAATGCCAAAGCCGAGAGCTGCAGCAAAGTCAAGGCCTCTATAGTGCAGTCAGGTTTGGGGGATCCAAAGCCACATAGAGGGTGATGGAAGGTTATTAAACATGTCATTATTATAGAGACAAGTCTACGAAGGCAAAGCAGAACATCTACAGCAGTAGGTAGTAGTAGCCACCCATACAGATATAGCACTATGAAAGTATTGGTTAGGAATGCAGCATGTCTCTGCACAGACACATACAGGATTTAAAGTGGAAAGGTCCCCCGACGTACAAGGAGTCGTTGTGAAATCTGTTGGGTCCAGATACCACAGGGGAGAATGGTGTATACACACTCCAGCACCAAGTCCTCTTCTGCTGGGCATAATGTAACCCATTCCTGTGTATGTAGGCCATTACAGACACCGCCTGAGGGGTGCACCATCATGTCATGGCCCACAGTACAATACTGCAGAGAACTATATTGATGTGATAATGACAACACCGCCGGAGAAGAATCCCCCCTCTCGTCACAGTCAGTAGACATCTAGGACTTAGGTATGTAGCCGGGGCTATATCACAACAGTCCTTACTCATGCGAGAAGGTGCTACAATCCTCTAATTGCATTAGCCACCCTACAACTACAGAAGCCTCACACAGTCTCTAGAACAATCCATCCACTGGAAAAGGAGGTGACGAGGAGCAGAGAGGCCGCTGCTTCCATATGGTTGAACCTTCTTACACAAGCAGGAGATGCTGTGTGCTGTGCATACTTGCACATTAGGGAGAAACCCCCCGAATATTTACAAAGGGGGTTACTTCCACTTTAACGTGGAACTGAAGGGCCAGTCAGTCCAATCCAGGAGCCAGCAAGGTGTGTTTTTTTTTTTTTTTTTATAGGAGCTAGATCTAGGGATGCACCGATGCTAGTATTGGTATCGGTGCCCATGCCGAGTATTTGGGCAAGTACTCGCTCAAATGCTCCGATGCCTAGCCCAATAGTTCGTGTCAGGAAGCCGGGTAGTGTGCAATGACTCGATGCCCGGCCTCCTGATTGGTCGGGAAGCTGGCCAATCAGCAAGCCGGGTGCAGTGTAATTACACGGCGCCTGGCTTCCTTATTGGCCAGAAAGTCAGCTCCATGCTTCTCATCACCGTGACGGGAAGCATGGGGATGGCTTCCCAGCTAATCGGGAAGCCGGGTGGCGAGTCTTCACACGCCGCCTGGCTTCCTGAATGGTACTTCCGGCACTCGGTATTAGCGAGTACCGAAAAAATAATATTGGTACTCGATACCGAAATACCGGTATCAGTGCATCCCTAGCTAGCTCCATTGACAACAGCTAGAAGAAACCTCAAAAGCTGAGTGGAGATAGCCCCCTGCAAGTGTTAAGTTGTCACCAGCCACTTAGTGTGTACTCTTTGGCTCTCTTTGGGTATACCGACAGTGGCTGGAAGCTGCCGTCAGAATACAAAAGAAACAGCGGGGATTCCTCGATCAACGCGCTCCTAGCGATAATCGAAGATTCGGTTCTATTTTGTTTTAGTTCAGCCCGCAGATGTATAACATTGTATGGTCGGCTTTAAAGTGTATCTATAGACAATTAGTATATAGAGGGAAAGGACTAGAACTCTGGTCAGTTTTTACCGATTTCCAATGCTCCATGAGAGAGCACCGATGAGTTCCCCTTACTCACAGTCCTGGGGACAACCTTTCGCCGGACACGAATTTAGGGAAAAGCTCAGGTCAGTGACGGCTAGAACCTCCAGCAGATTTTGATTTCTGTATATTTCCCGGTGTGGTTAAACATTGTCATGAGAAGCTAAAGTCAGGAAATCTCTAAAACAGTCCTGGAAGGAACTGAAACCTCATAGGGGTTCTAACCTTAACGCTTCACTAAGGCCAGCCAGAGCATCGCTCCCATCAACCAACGCTGGGCAGAGCAGCGCTCCCATCAACCAACGCTGGGCAGAGCAGCGCTCCCATCAACCAACGCTGGGCAGAGCATCGCTCCCACCAACCAACTAGAGCTGCAGCTAACGATTATTTTCAAAATCGATTAGTTAGCCGATTAGGTTCGATTAATCGGTTAAATCGGATAAACAATAAAATAAAAGTTTAAAAAAAGGCTCCAGTGATGGGACTACCAGTTTGTATTGAGGTTGTAATCCATCACAGGAGCAAGCTTGGAGCGGTGGAAGTAAAAAAGAAAAAAAGATAGTGTGGTGTGCAATATAGTGAAATGGAAAGTGTAAAATTTATACAGCAATGAATGCAGAATGGCACCGGCTATAGAGGACTACAAAACCCAGCAATAGTAAATTATACAGCACAATACCACTGTATAATGTATTATTGCTGGGATTTATTGTACTCTTCTATAGCTGGTGGTATTCAGCATTGCACCACTGTATAATGTATTATTGCTGGGATTTGTTGTACTCTTCTATAGGTGGTGGTATTCCGCCAGCTATTCCACAATGCAGAATATCACCAGCTATAGAAGAGTACAACAAATCCCAGCAATAATACATTATACAGTGGTGCAATGCTGAATACCACCAGCTATAGAGGACTACAAAACCCAGCAATAGAACATTATACAGCGCAATGCAGAATGCCGCCAGCTATTATGTACCATTGCTGGGATTTGTTGTGCTCCTCTATAGCTGGTGGTATTCTGCATTGTGCTGTATAATGTACTATTGCTGGGGTTTTGTACCACCAGAGTACAACAAATCCCAGCAATACATTACATACAATGTATAATGTATTGCTGGGATTTGTATTCCTATGTATAATATACAGCTCAATGTACCATCAGCTATAGAGAAATACAAATCCCAGCAATACATTATAGAGCACCACGTGTGGAAAAGTGCAGTCTTCCAGCAACTTGCTTCTGAGATCGGACCTGTCTATTGGCGGCTGTCATCACCCCACACCTGCTCCTCCTTACTACATCTCCCCGCGTCCCTGTGCCGATCGTGGATGTGGGTGGGCGGTGAGTGTGAGTCGGGGAGGCGTGTGGAGCATGGATGCGGGAGGGCGGGTCTGGCAGCGGCGAGCATGAGGTGGGGAGGAGGTGCGGCGCACAGCGTGTGGAGCTGTGAACAGGGCCAACTGATCGGAAGCTGATGAATCGATTATTGAAAAAAGTTGACAACTTTTTCAATCATCGATTATGCCGATTAGTTGTTGCAGCCCTACAACCAACGCTGGGCAGAGCATCGCTCCCATCAACCAACGCTGGGCAGAGCAGCGCTCCCATCAACCAACGCTGGGCAGGGCAGCGCTCCCATCAACCAACGCTGGGCAGGGCAGCGCTCCCATCAACCAACGCTGGGCAGGGCAGCGCTCCCATCAACCAACGCTGGGCAGGGCAGCGCTCCCATCAACCAACGCTGGGCAGGGCAGCGCTCCCATCAACCAACGCTGGGCAGGGCAGCGCTCCCATCAACCAACGCTGGGCAGGGCAGCGCTCCCATCAACCAACGCTGGGCAGGGCAGCGCTCCCATCAACCAACGCTGGGCAGGGCAGCGCTCCCATCAACCAACGCTGGGCAGGGCAGCGCTCCCATCAACCAACGCTGGGCAGGGCAGCGCTCCCATCAACCAACGCTGGGCAGGGCAGCGCTCCCATCAACCAACGCTGGGCAGGGCAGCGCTCCCATCAACCAACGCTGGGCAGGGCAGCGCTCCCATCAACCAACGCTGGGCAGGGCAGCGCTCCCATCAACCAACGCTGGGCAGGGCAGCGCTCCCATCAACCAACGCTGGGCAGGGCAGCGCTCCCATCAACCAACGCTGGGCAGGGCAGCGCTCCCATCAACCAACGCTGGGCAGGGCAGCGCTCCCATCAACCAACGCTGGGCAGGGCAGCGCTCCCATCAACCAACGCTGGGCAGGGCAGCGCTCCCATCAACCAACGCTGGGCAGGGCAGCGCTCCCATCAACCAACGCTGGGCAGGGCAGCGCTCCCATCAACCAACGCTGGGCAGGGCAGCGCTCCCATCAACCAACGCTGGGCAGGGCAGCGCTCCCATCAACCAACGCTGGGCAGGGCAGCGCTCCCATCAACCAACGCTGGGCAGGGCAGCGCTCCCATCAACCAACGCTGGGCAGGGCAGCGCTCCCATCAACCAACGCTGGGCAGGGCAGCGCTCCCATCAACCAACGCTGGGCAGGGCAGCGCTCCCATCAACCAACGCTGGGCAGGGCAGCGCTCCCATCAACCAACGCTGGGCAGGGCAGCGCTCCCATCAACCAACGCTGGGCAGGGCAGCGCTCCCATCAACCAACGCTGGGCAGGGCAGCGCTCCCATCAACCAACGCTGGGCAGGGCAGCGCTCCCATCAACCAACGCTGGGCAGGGCAGCGCTCCCATCAACCAACGCTGGGCAGGGCAGCGCTCCCATCAACCAACGCTGGGCAGGGCAGCGCTCCCATCAACCAACGCTGGGCAGGGCAGCGCTCCCATCAACCAACGCTGGGCAGGGCAGCGCTCCCATCAACCAACGCTGGGCAGGGCAGCGCTCCCATCAACCAACGCTGGGCAGAGCAGCGCTCCCATCAACCAACGCTGGGCAGAGCATTGCTCCTAATGCTGTACGCTGATGAAATACAATGCAACAGACAGAGAAAATACTTAAGAAAAGGAATAAGGAAAGCAGCCTGTGCTCTGTAGGCAGCCTCGTATGGCCTGTCACTCCTTTTTGAAAACAAAGGAAAGCGGAAAAATACACCTTGAGGGAAGAGAAAAAACAGCTCAGACAAGTGCTGACACATCATCTCCTGAGGCCAGGGCTCAGCCAGCTCCAACCAGCAGCCATGTGTACAGGATCACAGAGCAGGAAGTCTGCAGGTTTATAGGAGGAGCCGGGGCCACAACATGGTACAAATACAGCCAGGTGATGGGATGGCGGAGCTTCAATGTGACATATATAAAGACATGGGAAGATAACCTACAATCACCATATCATGTTATCGGATTTTAACTTATTTACTATTGTCACCTTTCAAGATTCACAGCTTGTTTAAGCTAAACATCTCTTCTCCAGGAAAAGGGGAGAACCAGACAAACTTTTACATCGGACTTCAAATCAAAATCATTTCACTACTGAGATCTTTCAAGATTCACAACAAGCCCCAGCTAAAGGTCCATCATATCTACATGAGACACAGAACGAGGTGATCTTCTCATTCACAATGAAAGTGTCAACCCGGCATGTATATGCATCCAGAGCAGGGGTACCCAAAACTTCAGCCGTCCAGGTGTGATGAAACTACAAGCCCCAGGAGGCATTGCAAGACTCCGACAGCCACAAGCATGACTCCCAAAGGCAGATACATGATGAGATTTGTAGTTTCACCATAGCTGGGGGGTCGAAGTTTGACTACTCCTAATCTAGAGGATATCTAAATGCATGTAATGGTTTTCAATGGTATCATTCAGGGCTCGTTCACACCAGCAGCCCCACAGCTGAAGTATGCGTGTGTCCGTACAGTGCCGATGTGATCGTCCGAGCCGTATCACACTGTTTCTTTTCTTTTTTGTTAGAACTTTATTGATATGTCACAAGTGACATTTCATTCAGTTCTATGCACTCACCACAATGCCATGCAAGTGTACCTCATCTCACTGTGGTGCCCTAAAAAGAGAAAACAAAAAGTACCGCATGCCATACTTTAAGCGCACACCATCAGAACGCAGTGGGGTGAACTGTCACCATCCATGAAAAGGCAAACTGCCTGGAAAAACCGGCCAGAAGCCAGCACACCTGGAACGCAGATGGTGTGAACGGGCCACCAAACTAAACGTTTACCTGCGTTAAGAGGAAATAGAATTCTGAGGTGGAATGTTTCAAAACTGGAGCAGAAAAAAAACAAAAAAAATCTGAAGCAGTTGTGCACGGCAACCAATCAGCTTCTCTCTCCAGTTTGCTCAGGTAAGATTTGAAAATGAAAGAGAGAAGCTGATTGGTTGCCATGCACAGCTGCTCCAGATTGTGTCTGCCCCAGTTTTGATAAGTTCTCAGTGTGTCCAGGTTCTGGTTAGAGACTCTATATCAGGGGTGGGCAACTCCGGCCCCTCCAGCTGTGCTTTAACTACAAATCCCAACATGTCTGCAAGTCATGCCTGCAACAGTCAGTCTTGCAATGCCTCATGGGACTTGTAGTTCCATATCAGTTGGAGGGCCAGATTTGCCCGCCCCTGATCTATATGCGGCTAAATGCATGCGAACACGGCTAAACCCACTTTGAAGTACGAAGATCTAAATGCAGAAAAAGTGATCTGGGGAGCTGAAAGTGGTTTAGACCTCCGGGGTAACTTCTTCTAGGTTTACAAAATCTTAAGTGCCAGTGTGAATGAGGCCTCACGTCTGACTATAAATCATATTAAACAAATAAAGGTTTCACTAATATGATATTTCAAACTATACTAGTCCCAGCTAAAGAATCCTCTCCAGTAAAAGAGGAGGACGAGGTGAATGTTTACATCCGATTCCAAATCACATTATATAAATCCGAATTCCACTATTGTGATCTTTAAAGATTAGTTCCAGCTAAAGACTCGAGTCCAGGAAAGAGGTGTACGTTTACATTCGATTCCAAACCATATTATACAAATAAGAGTTTCACTATTCCGATATTTCAAGCTTTCCTAGTCCCAGCTAAAGACTCCTCACCTCCAGGAAAGAGGAGGGCGAGGTGTACGTTTACATCCGAGACTGACATGAAGAGATTTCTTGGCACATTCACCTTGCAGGCAGGATTAAGGGAAGCTGTGTAGAATGATATATAAAATCATACATTGTATCATGGCGGGCGGCTATTTCAGTTTACAGCCATGTGTGCTGTATTTGTAGCAGTCCAGTGTTATAAATAAACACTATAGAGAGCCCAGCAGGACGGAGAAGGGTCACCCCCCCCCCCCACTCACCACTCCCAGGATGTCCTGTGCTCCCCTCCCATCGCACATTCCTACAGGGAAACTCCCTGCAGCCTCTCAGGGGAGGAAGGACGCTGTATACATACGGATACATCAGACAAGGCTGACACTGAGGCCTATGGCAGACACACCGATGTCCGGCCACAGAGCTCATCCTTACCACAGCTCTGCCATTACTCTGCAGTGTCTGCGCTCCCTTCCCCCATCATGGACTGAGTTCATCGTTCACAAATGTCCAACATATGGAGATCCATAAACGGATGATTATCACCCATATGGAGGACGTCTCCATGTGCCGGGAAGAGACGTCACATTCCGTGTTTATCTCTAGTGAGGACTTGCAGCGAACTCTTCATTCTACAGCTGATTGCTAGATTCTGGGAATATCTCCGTCAGCAGACAATCCCATCGTCTTCTCAACTGACTCCGATTATTACTATTGTTCCCGAAGCAACAAAAACTGCAACCATGAAATGTTCTTCCAATGGACCTATAGTCTGGTGCCGGGCATCCAGAACCTCCATACACAGCAACAACCGAATGTATTGTAAGGTTCTAGAAACCCATCACTACAGGAGGTGACAGAGACAAGGACAACAACAATGGCGGATAATGCCCATCACTAAGCTGGCCGTACACTATATACACATTGGTTGTACAATCTCTATACAAACAACTTTACATTTACCAGAACCCTATAACATACAGGGGCCTTCCCAATCCATCCAACTACATGATGCTGATGGGAGACCTAAAGGAGATTGTACAGTGTGTGGTCACCTTAAAAGATCAGATCCAGACAGTCTGACTTCCACATGAACTACAATAACCAGCATGCCAAGTGCACCCATTATAGGGGGATCACCAGAATACATGTTACCCCAACAACCTGAGCAATGCTTGAAGCAGAGGACACAACACATCTGTCTCCAATGTTATATATAGATGGAGATCGTCTGGTACTAGTCATGGTGAAAATAGCTTGTTTACTTCCCGGCAACCGCGGAGTACGCACAGCCGACCCCCCCCCCCTTGAGAACGTCCAGCCACCATCCTAAAAAACTCAGGACATGACACCTAACAATGTACCCATTACTAATGCCAGCCAATCACAGGGCACTAAAGCAGAAATTCCACCCAGAGTCCCTTCGTCCCTGCCCCGCGGGCACCCACATCTCAACACCGTCCCTGCCCCGCGGACACCCACATCTCAACACCGTCCCTGCCCCGCGGACACCCACATCTCGACACTGTCCCTGCCGCACGGGCACCCACATCTCAACACTGTCCCTGCCCCGCAGGCACCCGTCCCTGTAAGGTTACCTCAATCTGACCAATAATTTCCTCTGATCAGACATTAGCTGGAGCGGCCATACAACCAACTTATCAGCCAGTCCAGCCCATCCCCCAGTAATTCCATTGCTGCCAGTTGTTCCCAATACCCAGCAAGTGTCCTACATTGTGATTGGTCCAGAAAAGGAATTGCCACACATGCCCAGACAATTGTTTCTGGTGTAATGGAAGCATCATCCTCCCAGAGTTATATAAAACCTTCTAAATTCATCCTACAAGACAGCTCAGTAGGCAGAGTGTGTGCAGTGCAATCAGATTGTGTGACCCTGGAAATACCACTAAGGCACTCCGTACTGTGCAATCAGCTGGGGTACCTGGATCAGCCTCAGTGTCCCTGGAAATACTGGCCAGTGGCCACTAAGGCATTCCACTGGGATCACTGGCTCAGTAACACTGCCCCCAAAATAATGGTCACTAAGGCACTCCGTTACCGCACAATCAGCTGGGATAACAGGCTCAGCAGCAGCTCTACTGGAACAAAATGGCCACTAAAGCACTCCATACTGTGCAGACAGCTCGGATCAGTGGCTCAGCAGCAATGCTAATCACTAAGGCACTCCGTACGGTGCAATCAGTGGCTCAGCAGCAATCCTAACCACTAACGCACTCCATACTGTGCAATCAGCAACAATGCTGGCCTCTAAGGCACTCCGTACTGTGCAGTCAGCTGGGATCAGTGGCTCAGCAGCAGTGTCCCCGGAAATACTGCTCCCCGTGTCCCTCCATAGTGTTCTGTGCGGACCTACATATCCACACACAGCAGATGTGCCCGAGGCTGTGGCGCTGTACGGTGCTCACCTCTATCGTGGCTCCGAGACGGATCCAGCCGGCCCGGGAAAGTTAGCGTTGGAGGAGGTCGGGAGTCTCCGGGGTACGTAGTCCCGTGTGCTCGGTTCTCCTGTACTGTAACGGTCTCCTCAGACGGCGCGGTGACGTAGCCAGCTCCCGCCCTGCCCCCGTCCTCCAGCCGCACCACAGGAAGCGCATTCCAGGCCGGTGACGTCAACGCGGTGGGCGGCGCGGAGTGGACACGTGGGTGAGGTGAGGATGGAGGGGAGCGGGGAGGAAGGGTGACCTCAGGCAGTGTGCTGGGAGCGGGCTCAGGGCTGGGAAATTGCTGCTGAGTAATGGCCTCCTCCAGTCATAGCAAGCAAGCAGGCAGCCATCTGGAGGGGGGGGGAGGGATGTGTGTGGGACATCAGCTGGACTGTTCCATAACAGTAATTCAGACTTTACAGAGGAACTTCTCATAATTCATTAAACTCATCCACAGTATGCCATTCACCATGTTGGCCACTTATCCCAAAAAACATGCAAGCCTAGCAATTCCTATGTTCTTTTCTCCACATAAATTCCCTGTGTCGCCATCTTTGTTTTTTGCATCATTGGAAACTGGTTCTCCCAGCCACAGATTTCGTCTCATGGAGGGGTAGAAGAAAGAGAAGCATGGCCACTCTACTGTTCAATATTTTAGTGTGCCTGCCGCCCCTTTTCTGCCAGAGCATCCCAATTTGCTGACAGCCAGGCGGGGAGATGTGTAAGGGCCCTAGACATCTCTCTGCTCAGCTCTTAGCAAGCTTCCACCAAGCTCCTGGCAACCAGTGACATCAGTTACAGTGTCCCGCCAAGCTCCTGGCAACCAGTGACATCAGTTACAGTGTCCCGCCAAGCTCCTGGCAAACATTGACATTGGTCACAGCGTCCCGCCAAGCTCCTGGCAAACATTGACATTGGTCACAGCGTCCCGCCAAGCTCCTGGCAAACATTGACATTGGTCTCAGCGTTCCGCCAAGCTCCTGGCAACCAGGGACATCAGTCACAGTGTCCTGCCAAGCTCCTGGCAACCAGGGACATCAGTCACAGCGTCCTGCCAAGCTCCTGGCAACCACTGACATCACACTGCGCCCCCTACTGCCTCAGGTGGCAAAATAGCTAGGGACACCCCGGCATTATTTATTCTGCATCTTACTTAAAAGTTCATGGGTTCAATAACACTTTAATAGGATGATTTTTATTGCCATATGTGTCTCATTGGGGAGGTTTCCTTCACTTCCTGTTCTGTAGACATGACAGGAAGCGAGAGCAAATCTCTTAAAATTAGGAAAATGCCCTTTTAGATTGTTGCCATCTGGACAAGTGTCCCCATTGGAAGGTTTCTCCCCTGTTCCAGTACTGGTGACAATTCAAGTTTAGATTTTGCCTCACTCTCAGTCCTGCAGACAATGTTTGCCGAATACAGTAATTCCCTTATCTAATAAAAATAACTTTTATCTTCAGATGTACTTGAAGCCTGTTTGTAACTAGGGATGAGTTCAGGTTTGGACCTTGCCTGAGCTCCTCAGAACCCAGAAGGAGCTCCTATCGACATGGAAATTCCTGTCCGCAGCTTGATGTAAACAAAGGGGCGGGATGCAGTGACATCATAGACCATATACAGTAAGTTGCCATATAAGGTAAATGATGTCAGCACAAGCATCCCGCCCAGGGCTGGATTTTCCACAAGGCCAACCGAGGCCCAGCCTCAGGGCAGCAGGGAGTAGAGGGACAGCAGGGGCGTGGAATTCCTATCTCCTGACGGCCGGGACATGCACCTCCGAGCTCTGGGCAGGTAGTTGTTTTCTACATTTAGCCCTGCTTTGGGCAAGCAGGTCCAAATGTACAGCGGGGAAGCCGCAGCTTGTTTTGTACAAGTGATCTCGTCGACGTTGCCGAGATTATTTTTATGCAGCCTGCATACAGGGGGGCGCATTGAGTAACCTGGCATTGGGCAGCAGAGACAGTAAATCCGGCCCTGATCCCGCCTCTTTGTTTACATGCAACTGTGGAGGAAGGAATTCAAGGGCCTGCAGCTGATTGGGTGGAAGTACCCATGGCACTTCCTTATTCGGAGGAGCCGAGTTTCGGGCGAACCTGAGCTCATGCTGATTTGTGACATGATGCTGCTCCCAGGCGAACATGACTGCCTCTAGCACAAGCCATGTAGTTTGATTCACTTATGAAGCCCTTTCCCATGCAACTAGCTACAAGGAACAATATGGCTGCATTGTAAGACCAGTTGTAAGAGGAGTTGCTTGGTAGGCAGCTCTGAATCCCATTAAGCACCTCTGAGGGCATATGAGATACATTGAGCTCCATGTAAGGGCCTATTCACACCAATTTTCTTTAATTGAAATGATATTCTGTTCACCGCAGCACGTTGCGCTGTGACCTATGCTTATCTTGTGCAGAAAACTGCAGGTCAGCACTGTATTGTGAAAGGGCCCTACTGTCCCGTTGACACAACAGGAAGTGAGAGGAAATCTGGCCAAAGTAAATCCCCTCTTGGACAGTTGTCACTGGAATGGATTCCCTCTATTAGAACATTTTTCTCTTGTTTTATTTTTTGGCACTCTCTCATCACTTTTAGTCCCATTGACAATGGTCACCAGGACAAGCAGAGAGAGTAAATCATCTGCATAGGGCAATAAGACTTTCCAACTCTGTACAAGACGAAAATAAAAAGTTTTGGCTTAGATACAATAAAAGTGACTTCACTTTTGAGGAAGTTGTCCTTTAAAGCAGAATGAAACTCTAAAAATAAAAAAGGAGGTCAGATTTTTACCAGAAGAGACATGCAAAGTATCTTCAGCCAATGACTTCTTCCTCTTTCCCCCACGATTATTTCTTTTCTGTGTACACGGCACGGGACATGGGCATTGGCTCATTTGGACCAGGTGACCAGGATGATGTTATGCCAGTGCATGTGCCCAGGAGTTACATCATCAGATGCAGAGAGGATCACCGTGGGACACGGGAGAATTGTCAGCTGAGATGTCGGCCACAGGGTACCCAGTGGGGACCTGGACCTGTCATTGCTGGAGGACAACACAGTAGGTGTGCGCCATAATCGGCAAGTATGCAGTTCATCACTTCTCGTAAAATACCTTCCTCCCCTGCTTCCGCCATCTTCACTGTGCAATGTAACACATACTTTGTCTTCTTCCTACAGGGCCGCACAGCCGGGTCCTCTACCTACTCCCCACCACGGCCCGATGTATTCCTAGTCCTTCCTATATACCAGGTCCCAGCACGTGCTTAGCCCTTCAGAAAGTCGGTATTTGGTGCCAGGGACAGTTTAGGAAAAGGGCCCTATATTTCTTTAAATGATCACCAGACCCCAAACAGTTCCGGATTCTGGAGGTACAGCCCGCTAAGACCCACGTAAGATCCCCTTGTGTGTATCTGTAATCAGTGAAGCAGGACCATTCCTCTTTAAACAGACCTTCACCCATAAGAATAGCATCCTCTCCCCTGCCTCTTCCTCTTACACAATTGAAAAATGTGTTTTTTTTTTAAACTGTAAATGCCTTTATTTTATTTTTTATGCATTAATCTGAATTCACGCCTAGGCGAGGATGAGCTACCCAGCCCCGCACTGCCTCCCGGGATGTCTATCTCACACACAACAGGATGAAGTTTGGGAGATATTGTGCATGCACAGACACTCTATGGGGCCTACTAGAAACCCATGGCATGTCTGCTCATGCATCGGATCTTGTTTCAAGATGGTGGAATGGAAACTGAGCAATGCAAGAAGAACTGCACCTTCCAGAAAGACAATGCTGGACTACCCACATTACTAGTGGAGGACTAGTAATCCCAAATTCTACTTTAACTTATGGCTGAGTACATATACTTTTAATTAATCCAATTATCATGTGTGTTGTCTTAAAGGAGATGTAAAGTCCCAGCATATCCTCTCCTGTTACAACATCAGCATTGTAATAGGAATACATACTAAAGTTGCTTCTGATAATACAATCAAATCCCTTTTATGTAGTGAGTGCTGCCTTCCGTCTGCCCATCACTTTCATCAACTTCCTGGATTCCCAGTGTGGTTTACATCTCTTTTCCTGCTGCTTGATGTGATGCAATCTCCATTTCTCAAGACCATATATCCCATCATGCATTGCTTCCAGCAAGCAAAGCTGATGTTACATTGTTCAGACATTGAGTTGTAGTTCAGAAGGCGGGCTCTGTGAGAGTTGCAACATAAGGGAGTGCGTATTCAGAGGGCTGAGTGAAATAGTGCATTGAGGAAAAAAAAATTCTATCATCTTCAATAAGTAAGTTAACAAACTTCTAGATCAATGTGGCTATTAGGAATGGGATAGAACTTATGGAAATTCAATATAGAAATGCATAATTATTTCTAGTTTTTAACCATAGATACCCATTAACCACTTGCCGTCCGCCCGTTGTAAAAAAACGGACGGACGGCACTGCAGCATTGGCGGGTTGCGGTCGACAGACGGCATTTTTTTTCTGCTCGCGTGCGCCCCCTAGCTGGCACGCACGGGCAGAAAAGACCACCGTCCCTGCCCCGCGGACACCCACATCTCAACACCGTCCCTGCCCCGCGGACACCCACATCTCGACACTGTCCCTGCCGCACGGGCACCCACATCTCAACACTGTCCCTGCCCCGCAGGCACCCGTCCCTGTAAGGTTACCTCAATCTGACCAATAATTTCCTCTGATCAGACATTAGCTGGAGCGGCCATACAACCAACTTATCAGCCAGTCCAGCCCATCCCCCAGTAATTCCATTGCTGCCAGTTGTTCCCAATACCCAGCAAGTGTCCTACATTGTGATTGGTCCAGAAAAGGAATTGCCACACATGCCCAGACAATTGTTTCTGGTGTAATGGAAGCATCATCCTCCCAGAGTTATATAAAACCTTCTAAATTCATCCTACAAGACAGCTCAGTAGGCAGAGTGTGTGCAGTGCAATCAGATTGTGTGACCCTGGAAATACCACTAAGGCACTCCGTACTGTGCAATCAGCTGGGGTACCTGGATCAGCCTCAGTGTCCCTGGAAATACTGGCCAGTGGCCACTAAGGCATTCCACTGGGATCACTGGCTCAGTAACACTGCCCCCAAAATAATGGTCACTAAGGCACTCCGTTACCGCACAATCAGCTGGGATAACAGGCTCAGCAGCAGCTCTACTGGAACAAAATGGCCACTAAAGCACTCCATACTGTGCAGACAGCTCGGATCAGTGGCTCAGCAGCAATGCTAATCACTAAGGCACTCCGTACGGTGCAATCAGTGGCTCAGCAGCAATCCTAACCACTAACGCACTCCATACTGTGCAATCAGCAACAATGCTGGCCTCTAAGGCACTCCGTACTGTGCAGTCAGCTGGGATCAGTGGCTCAGCAGCAGTGTCCCCGGAAATACTGCTCCCCGTGTCCCTCCATAGTGTTCTGTGCGGACCTACATATCCACACACAGCAGATGTGCCCGAGGCTGTGGCGCTGTACGGTGCTCACCTCTATCGTGGCTCCGAGACGGATCCAGCCGGCCCGGGAAAGTTAGCGTTGGAGGAGGTCGGGAGTCTCCGGGGTACGTAGTCCCGTGTGCTCGGTTCTCCTGTACTGTAACGGTCTCCTCAGACGGCGCGGTGACGTAGCCAGCTCCCGCCCTGCCCCCGTCCTCCAGCCGCACCACAGGAAGCGCATTCCAGGCCGGTGACGTCAACGCGGTGGGCGGCGCGGAGTGGACACGTGGGTGAGGTGAGGATGGAGGGGAGCGGGGAGGAAGGGTGACCTCAGGCAGTGTGCTGGGAGCGGGCTCAGGGCTGGGAAATTGCTGCTGAGTAATGGCCTCCTCCAGTCATAGCAAGCAAGCAGGCAGCCATCTGGAGGGGGGGGGAGGGATGTGTGTGGGACATCAGCTGGACTGTTCCATAACAGTAATTCAGACTTTACAGAGGAACTTCTCATAATTCATTAAACTCATCCACAGTATGCCATTCACCATGTTGGCCACTTATCCCAAAAAACATGCAAGCCTAGCAATTCCTATGTTCTTTTCTCCACATAAATTCCCTGTGTCGCCATCTTTGTTTTTTGCATCATTGGAAACTGGTTCTCCCAGCCACAGATTTCGTCTCATGGAGGGGTAGAAGAAAGAGAAGCATGGCCACTCTACTGTTCAATATTTTAGTGTGCCTGCCGCCCCTTTTCTGCCAGAGCATCCCAATTTGCTGACAGCCAGGCGGGGAGATGTGTAAGGGCCCTAGACATCTCTCTGCTCAGCTCTTAGCAAGCTTCCACCAAGCTCCTGGCAACCAGTGACATCAGTTACAGTGTCCCGCCAAGCTCCTGGCAACCAGTGACATCAGTTACAGTGTCCCGCCAAGCTCCTGGCAAACATTGACATTGGTCACAGCGTCCCGCCAAGCTCCTGGCAAACATTGACATTGGTCTCAGCGTTCCGCCAAGCTCCTGGCAACCAGGGACATCAGTCACAGTGTCCTGCCAAGCTCCTGGCAACCAGGGACATCAGTCACAGCGTCCTGCCAAGCTCCTGGCAACCACTGACATCACACTGCGCCCCCTACTGCCTCAGGTGGCAAAATAGCTAGGGACACCCCGGCATTATTTATTCTGCATCTTACTTAAAAGTTCATGGGTTCAATAACACTTTAATAGGATGATTTTTATTGCCATATGTGTCTCATTGGGGAGGTTTCCTTCACTTCCTGTTCTGTAGACATGACAGGAAGCGAGAGCAAATCTCTTAAAATTAGGAAAATGCCCTTTTAGATTGTTGCCATCTGGACAAGTGTCCCCATTGGAAGGTTTCTCCCCTGTTCCAGTACTGGTGACAATTCAAGTTTAGATTTTGCCTCACTCTCAGTCCTGCAGACAATGTTTGCCGAATACAGTAATTCCCTTATCTAATAAAAATAACTTTTATCTTCAGATGTACTTGAAGCCTGTTTGTAACTAGGGATGAGTTCAGGTTTGGACCTTGCCTGAGCTCCTCAGAACCCAGAAGGAGCTCCTATCGACATGGAAATTCCTGTCCGCAGCTTGATGTAAACAAAGGGGCGGGATGCAGTGACATCATAGACCATATACAGTAAGTTGCCATATAAGGTAAATGATGTCAGCACAAGCATCCCGCCCAGGGCTGGATTTTCCACAAGGCCAACCGAGGCCCAGCCTCAGGGCAGCAGGGAGTAGAGGGACAGCAGGGGCGTGGAATTCCTATCTCCTGACGGCCGGGACATGCACCTCCGAGCTCTGGGCAGGTAGTTGTTTTCTACATTTAGCCCTGCTTTGGGCAAGCAGGTCCAAATGTACAGCGGGGAAGCCGCAGCTTGTTTTGTACAAGTGATCTCGTCGACGTTGCCGAGATTATTTTTATGCAGCCTGCATACAGGGGGGCGCATTGAGTAACCTGGCATTGGGCAGCAGAGACAGTAAATCCGGCCCTGATCCCGCCTCTTTGTTTACATGCAACTGTGGAGGAAGGAATTCAAGGGCCTGCAGCTGATTGGGTGGAAGTACCCATGGCACTTCCTTATTCGGAGGAGCCGAGTTTCGGGCGAACCTGAGCTCATGCTGATTTGTGACATGATGCTGCTCCCAGGCGAACATGACTGCCTCTAGCACAAGCCATGTAGTTTGATTCACTTATGAAGCCCTTTCCCATGCAACTAGCTACAAGGAACAATATGGCTGCATTGTAAGACCAGTTGTAAGAGGAGTTGCTTGGTAGGCAGCTCTGAATCCCATTAAGCACCTCTGAGGGCATATGAGATACATTGAGCTCCATGTAAGGGCCTATTCACACCAATTTTCTTTAATTGAAATGATATTCTGTTCACCGCAGCACGTTGCGCTGTGACCTATGCTTATCTTGTGCAGAAAACTGCAGGTCAGCACTGTATTGTGAAAGGGCCCTACTGTCCCGTTGACACAACAGGAAGTGAGAGGAAATCTGGCCAAAGTAAATCCCCTCTTGGACAGTTGTCACTGGAATGGATTCCCTCTATTAGAACATTTTTCTCTTGTTTTATTTTTTGGCACTCTCTCATCACTTTTAGTCCCATTGACAATGGTCACCAGGACAAGCAGAGAGAGTAAATCATCTGCATAGGGCAATAAGACTTTCCAACTCTGTACAAGACGAAAATAAAAAGTTTTGGCTTAGATACAATAAAAGTGACTTCACTTTTGAGGAAGTTGTCCTTTAAAGCAGAATGAAACTCTAAAAATAAAAAAGGAGGTCAGATTTTTACCAGAAGAGACATGCAAAGTATCTTCAGCCAATGACTTCTTCCTCTTTCCCCCACGATTATTTCTTTTCTGTGTACACGGCACGGGACATGGGCATTGGCTCATTTGGACCAGGTGACCAGGATGATGTTATGCCAGTGCATGTGCCCAGGAGTTACATCATCAGATGCAGAGAGGATCACCGTGGGACACGGGAGAATTGTCAGCTGAGATGTCGGCCACAGGGTACCCAGTGGGGACCTGGACCTGTCATTGCTGGAGGACAACACAGTAGGTGTGCGCCATAATCGGCAAGTATGCAGTTCATCACTTCTCGTAAAATACCTTCCTCCCCTGCTTCCGCCATCTTCACTGTGCAATGTAACACATACTTTGTCTTCTTCCTACAGGGCCGCACAGCCGGGTCCTCTACCTACTCCCCACCACGGCCCGATGTATTCCTAGTCCTTCCTATATACCAGGTCCCAGCACGTGCTTAGCCCTTCAGAAAGTCGGTATTTGGTGCCAGGGACAGTTTAGGAAAAGGGCCCTATATTTCTTTAAATGATCACCAGACCCCAAACAGTTCCGGATTCTGGAGGTACAGCCCGCTAAGACCCACGTAAGATCCCCTTGTGTGTATCTGTAATCAGTGAAGCAGGACCATTCCTCTTTAAACAGACCTTCACCCATAAGAATAGCATCCTCTCCCCTGCCTCTTCCTCTTACACAATTGAAAAATGTGTTTTTTTTTTAAACTGTAAATGCCTTTATTTTATTTTTTATGCATTAATCTGAATTCACGCCTAGGCGAGGATGAGCTACCCAGCCCCGCACTGCCTCCCGGGATGTCTATCTCACACACAACAGGATGAAGTTTGGGAGATATTGTGCATGCACAGACACTCTATGGGGCCTACTAGAAACCCATGGCATGTCTGCTCATGCATCGGATCTTGTTTCAAGATGGTGGAATGGAAACTGAGCAATGCAAGAAGAACTGCACCTTCCAGAAAGACAATGCTGGACTACCCACATTACTAGTGGAGGACTAGTAATCCCAAATTCTACTTTAACTTATGGCTGAGTACATATACTTTTAATTAATCCAATTATCATGTGTGTTGTCTTAAAGGAGATGTAAAGTCCCAGCATATCCTCTCCTGTTACAACATCAGCATTGTAATAGGAATACATACTAAAGTTGCTTCTGATAATACAATCAAATCCCTTTTATGTAGTGAGTGCTGCCTTCCGTCTGCCCATCACTTTCATCAACTTCCTGGATTCCCAGTGTGGTTTACATCTCTTTTCCTGCTGCTTGATGTGATGCAATCTCCATTTCTCAAGACCATATATCCCATCATGCATTGCTTCCAGCAAGCAAAGCTGATGTTACATTGTTCAGACATTGAGTTGTAGTTCAGAAGGCGGGCTCTGTGAGAGTTGCAACATAAGGGAGTGCGTATTCAGAGGGCTGAGTGAAATAGTGCATTGAGGAAAAAAAAATTCTATCATCTTCAATAAGTAAGTTAACAAACTTCTAGATCAATGTGGCTATTAGGAATGGGATAGAACTTATGGAAATTCAATATAGAAATGCATAATTATTTCTAGTTTTTAACCATAGATACCCATTAACCACTTGCCGTCCGCCCGTTGTAAAAAAACGGACGGACGGCACTGCAGCATTGGCGGGTTGCGGTCGACAGACGGCATTTTTTTTCTGCTCGCGTGCGCCCCCTAGCTGGCACGCACGGGCAGAAAAGACCCGACCAATGCAAACACCCGTTACCGGGTGTTTCACATATATGCGATCAGCGGCTCCATAGCCCGCCGATCGTCTATATGTGCTCGTTTTCACCGCTCGTTTTTGAAGCAGATCTCTGCTTCATCAGTTTCTTTTGGGGTCCACAGGTGACATTAGGCGTCCTAGAGACCCCTAATGTCTCCATAAAGTCAGTGTGCCTTTGCTATTATATAGGGGGATTGTTATCCCCCTATATAATAGCAATAACAATAAGTGCAAAAAAATAAATATAAAATTAATTTCAGTACAGCGTTGCATGACGGAATAAATGTCAGTCAAAGTACCGCAGCGCTGAATACTGAAAAATGGCCTGGATGGGAAAGGGGGTTTAACACCGCGGATGTCAACTGGTTAATAAAGGAAAAATCCCCGTCTGCCCTCTTATTCTCTCCTGAGATTGGGGTAGACTAGACATAACCGGCAGTTACAAGAAGACAATGGTGATTCCAAAGTCCATTTGCTTTGTATGCACAGGTGCTCCAATTATTGACAGGTACCGGTGGGGTGAGTAGGAACATTTGAAGGAATGCAAAGGAAAGCGATGAAATATATATATAACTGACAAACTGAAAAACCAAATATGTTACGGGAGGAAAATGACATTATTATTTTTATTATTAATATGATATAGCATTCCTTCTCTGCCAGTCTTTCCACTGGCTCCAACTTGCCCTACGAATAAAATTCAACACAGGCCATAGGCATATATGGAATTTCTTGTGGTGTGTCTACAATAACGTACAAAGCCATCCACATCTATTCCCCAAACGACATCACCAACCTCATCTCAAAATATCACCCCAACCGTCCTCTCTGCTCCTCTCAAGATTTCCTGGTCTCCGGCTCCTTCGTTGCCTACTTCCATGCTCGCCTCCAGGACTTCTCCAGAGCCTCTACCATCTTCTGGAGCTCCCTACCCTAATATGTCAGTTTATCTCCTATGCTGTCCACCTTTAGATGATCCTTGAAAACGCATCTCTTCAGGGAAGCCTATCCCACCTCAACATAATAACTGTCCTTTTACTTCTTCCATTACCTCATATCTCACAATTATTACCTGTTGCATCACCTGCCACTCCTACTAGGTTGTAAGCTCTCATGAGCAGGGACCTCCTAACCCGCCAGTATTGAACTGTGTTGTAACTACTATCTCCTTCCATTTTGTAAAGTGCAAACTGTGATATATAAATCCTGAATAATAATAATTATACAGGATTTATGTAGCACTCAGGGTTAGTTCACACCATAAGCAGTGCGGTGCAATCAAAATGCTGCAAGCACTATTTTGATCGCACCGGACCGCACTGCAGGCACAATGTGCCTTGCGATCCCGCGTGGGCGATCGCATTGTGGCCGGAGGGCGTGGCTACGGTGCAATTCACTTCAATGGCCCGCCACGCCCCCTCCAGCCCGGCAAAAAAGTGAGCCGGCCGCAATGCGAGGCAGTGTGTCCCGGCCAGAATCGGACCGGAAACGCACTGCATATGGTGTGAACTAACCCTAATAGTTTACAAAATATAGGGAGACAGTACGGTTACAATACAATACCATACAAGGATCTTTTATAATAAAGGTGAAGATGTACAGGAACCGCTGCAACTCACAGTAGAAGAAGGAGCTTGCAAACAAAGATAATGTCAATTTGTGATTTTTTTTTAACCCATCATTCCCCTTTAAAAGAAAACTGATCAGTAGAATAGCACTGAGGCTGCCATTGCTGAGGTCTGCATCTGAAAATGCGGGTAGTATGAAGGTGAGCTCACCTGACATTTCCCTAACCTTCTTCTTCTGGATTCCTATTCTGGGTCAGAAGCATCTTCCCGACTCCTAAGAAGGACGATCTTGCAGAATCACTTTTTAATTTTTGATGCAGAACTACTGAATAAAGATAAAAAACATCTTAATACACTTTATAACAATTATTTAGTGACTATATATACATGTAATAGAAGGCAAAAAGAGGCGTCAAGCTGCATTAACACTGCATGCCTGTGGTTTCCTTTTCACTTCACCATTGCGGAGTACCTCATTATAGTTTTGGTTTCAGATACACCACACTCTAAGAGATGACTGGGTGCACAGTGTGTTCAGCTGCTTTTGACCTCGACATGGTAGCCTGGAGTAATGACTTTCCAAATATTTTACGCTGAACTCCAGACAAATATTCTAAAAATAAATGTTAAATGTATTTTTTTTCTGCATAGAACTAGCTTGTAAAACACCCTGTTCACCCCATGGTATTTTGTCGCGTGTATTTTGCAAACCAAATACCATATATTCCTATGAGCCCTGTTCACACATACACGCCGATTTACGTAAAAGGCCCCGTTCACACCAGAGCGTTTTTTTTCGGAGCTGAAACGCATGCAACATAAAATCCCATGTATTCCTATGTGGGCCGTTCACACAAACGCACTGAATTACACGTCAAAATATACCTGGTGTCTTTTGTGGTACTTATCAGCCCATTGCGCTCCATAGACTGTAATGTAAACGGGCCAATCAGCGCATTTTTGTGTGTTTGTGCCGTTTTTTTAGCGTTTTTTTGCAGCTGAGACGGTATTTCATTGGACAACTGTAAAACGAGCTGAAAATGTGCTTTAAAACGCTATTGCTTATGAACAGAATACACCTGTATAACACGCTGAAATGTGCATACAAAACGTGCATAAAGCGCACTGAAACGCTGTCGCCCTGGTGTGAATGGGGTCTTTAAATCTACGTCTGTTGCTGGAAAAAAAGTACATGAGCTTGTGGGGACAAATCACTGCGATTTGTCCCCATAGACTCAATTGGAAACTCTTGCAAATGTGCGACACAATTATTTTGCACGCATTTTATGTGCATTTCCCATTACATTAATATGTCTCAATCAAAAAAACGCGCATAAAAAAAGTGTGTAATCTGCAATGAAACGCTATCGCCTAGGTGTGAATGTGAATGAAGCCTAAGGACCCATTCACACCAGATGTAGTGCGTTCCGGCCCGATTCTGGCCAGAACGCACTGCCTTTTGAGGCCGGCTCACTTTTTTGTGGGGCAGGAGGGGTGTGGCAGGCCATTGAAGTGAATGGCACAGCTGCCACGCCCTCCGGCCGCAATGCGATCGGCCACACGGGATCGCAAGGCACATTATGCCTGCGGTCCGGTCCGGTGTGCGATCAAAATGCTGCAAACACTTCGCGTTCTGACCAGAATTGAGCCGGAACGCACTGCATCTGGTGTGTAGGAGGCCTTAAAGCTGATCTCCAGGCAGATATAAAAATAAAGATTTTAGATCAGATTTCCCCCGATACAGCACAATGAGGTCTGTCAAAACACTGTTCCCTTTCTTTTTCTGGACCTAGCCAGAGTCTGGAGTAGCTGGGTGTAAATGGACACCTGTCTGTTTACACATGGCTGCCCAAAGACTAGCATTGGGCATCGAATCGGGTCCGACTTAATTTTGGGCATTCTTTAATGTACCGGTGTGTGGGGCTGACGGCTCACTTTCAGCCAGTGTTCTCCAACTTGTCGAGACCTCCAATTCCCACTCATGCACCTGCGCAGCCACCCAAGAGAAGTATTAAGCTGTACAATCTGCGACACTGTGCCTGTGCGGGCACCCTATGCCACTAGCACCGAGGAGAACTCAATGACAATTTTGAAGCCGCACAGGCGCACCTACGGAAAGTGGAGAAGTCAATGAGGATTGCAAAAACTGTGACGGCTGGCATACACTAGGGCCATCCTGTTGAAATCTACACTGGACGTGACGTCACGAGTTGGAGTTAATGTCCATGAATCTTGTAGCACTCCCAATGAGTTTATGGGTGCTCGAAATGACCGTGGATGGCGCCGCACACAATAGAACTTTAAACAAGGATCACATCAGCACGACAAAGTCCAAGTCAGTGCAAATCCATTTATTGATAGATGTCACTCAGATTGTCAAGCACTTTCGGGGCCACACAGGGTCCCCTTCATCAGGCTCAAAGTAGACACGAGTTGGAGATCTCGACGAGCTGGCCACCTCGACAGAACACCGGCATTCCTCAATCAGCTGATCAAGGGAGCCGGCTGGAAAATTTTCTTACGATCAGAGCCGGCAGCCAATGAGCTGCCCGCTCTAATTGGGTATTCTGACATGTGCCGGCGATTCCTCGATCGACACGCTGTTTGTGTTGATGGAGGAATCGCGTACATTTTTTTTGTTCAGCCTGCGAGTTGAACGAAAAAAATTGATAGGTGTATGGCCAGCCTTAGTTGTTCCAATGTGGATTCCGCTACAATAAAATGTGATAACATTTGATCTTTTTCTTGACTTTCTTTAAGAAAACAAAGAAACATCCTCTCGATATTAGGTGAGAAAGTCAACAAGTTAACCAGCAGTCTGCATGGAATATGTCTTATTAAACCATACTGTTCATTCTACTATTGTTCTCCCTGTACTTTATGTATGATCTTAGGCTTGTCTGTCTGAGGTCTATATGTTTTTATGTTTGTACGGGAAGGAACACAAGACATATAAACTTCAATGACACATTCTAGAATTGAGTGAGATGTATAAGGTTCATGTGACTTTATTAGGTGGTTGCATCTCCAAATATGAGTCCCCCGCTGGAAGAGATTTTCCGTTATCTATGAGCATAGCGCTTACACTGGGCTGTGATGTCTCTGGGCTGAGACAATGTAACTTGGTTTATGTTACGCAGTCTTGAAATAGCTGGCTGTTGCTAAGTCCAGTAGCTGGCTGTGACGTCTCCTCCCAATTTTGGAGCTTTCCAAAGAGGCAGATCCTGGTATAGTGAGAGCCTCTTGTACAAGGGGCAGGAATGAGGGCTGTCATTTACAAGGGGCTGATCAAGCTGAAACATTGCAGGTAGTGACTCAGAGGGATGTGAGTCAGCTGCCAAGTCTGTCTGTAATTTGACTCACAAGGATGATTCAATTATATTAGCAGAAAAGCAGGCAATGTACGGCTCCTATCTAGAAAAAGATAACATTCATAAGAATAAGGCCTTACGCTCATAACAACTCATTTCTGGGGAACAACCAGCTGAAATGAAGATTTGTTACCATCTGCTGTGGTCTCCTCTGCAGGTCTTTTGATGCATTAGATTTGTAGAAATCAGGAATAATTATTTTAATTCTTTTATGTTGTCCAGCACAACAGGACAATTCAATATAACCTGCATGCTGTAGATTCAACGAATCTATGCAATCCTTTAGTGAATTGAAAGTTGAATTTCTATTGCAAAACCTTTACCCAAGAATTAGACTCACCGTCATCTTCTTCGCCCCCCAGCCTCTTGCACATTTTTTTTGCAGGGAGAAAGTAAAAAGCAACTTTAGTGGAACTCACTCTCACTTGACTAGGTTGATATTTCTTTGTTCGCCCCCCCTCACCTTTACACCCGCAGCCTCCTGTGATAGCATCACACATCGCAGTGGCATCACAAGGGGAGTGCGGCCCGCACCTGGGTGACACCATTGGAGGGGTGACACCAAAATAGCTGACAGTCATTTTGATGTCACCCCCTCTAAAAAGTCGGGCACTCGGTCATGGACTGAGAGCCCGACAGGGTCAGGAGAGGCGAGGGGATTTGGAGGCATACCTCATCCCGCCGGGTGAACGTCCCCTCCTCTCTCTGCCGGCGTCCACTACTAAGATGGCCACCGGCAGGCATCAATTAGACGGCAGCGCATGCGAGATGACGTTGCGGTGGGGGTATCACCCGGTCTCCGCTGCTGGTGACCCCTGGCCTCGGGACGCCCCTGGGGGGAACAATGTTTGCAGTTTAGCTGCCGCCCCTTTTCCAGCCAGAGGGTCCCAGGTTGCGGGGAAAGGCGCAAAGGCCATACACATCTCCCCACCCAACTTTTAGCAACCTGGGACGTTCTGGCTGGCGTCACTGGTTGCCAGAAGCTGGATGCAGTAACTGTTTTGGCTGAAAGTTTTTCACCTGGCTCCTTTGATTTTGAAATCCGACTTTTGCTGAGCTAGGTGGAACAAGTCCACCAATAGCTCAAATTTCTGCCGATTCAGCAGGATTTGGACAAAATGCGAGCCATGTGTGGCCAGTTTAAAGGTTGTAGCTAATACATAAATAATTTTTACTGATGAACACTATCTTATTGCCTGCGTTTTTGTCACTATTATGATAAATCGTTCTGTATATCCAGTATTTTAAAAATATATTAAAGTCAAAGGGTTTTTAAGCTATTTCAAATGCTGATGAAATCACTTACAATGGATGCTGCTTCTTGATGTTTAAAAGTTTTAGTTTCCTGCAGAATCAGCTGGTCCCCTGAGCACTGGTACTGATATCCTCTTTCTAGGGTGGCTCCTTTACTTTGCATGGTCCTATGCAGTCACCATTGTGTGTACTAGTAAGCTGTGTGTGTCTCTACACACACACACAGTATATAACTTCCTTGTCGCACTCCTTACCGAATGTCCCATGTAGTGGGTGGGGGGCTCGTAGTGACTGCGGATGGCGCCGCAAAAATGGACAAATCATTTAGCTGGGCTATATCACTTTGATGTTTCTGCTACCTGTTGACATTGAGCTCTTTGTATATTATGGTCATTATTTGTGTTTGTGTGTAAAATGTTTTTGGCGGGTTTGTGACATCACTATGACGTCAGAGGGTGTTCTGATAGGTGGCTACATGCATCTGTTTGTCTATATATAGTTTGGTGTGATTATTCCACATTGTTAATGCTAAGCCCGATAAAAGGACCCTGTGCGGTCCCGAAAGCGCTTGTTTGTATGACAAGAATCTTCAATAAATGAACATGTTGTGATTCTAAAGGATTTTAGTGTGCTGGTGACATCTACACAAGCTCCACAAGCACACAGACACAGCAAAGCAACGCACTCCCCTGCATCCCACTTTTTCTTCCTTCTCCAAGCTAGTAGATGCACAGCTGCTGGAGACTGCTCTTTCCATTGTGTACTGGACAAGAAGTTTAGGGAAGCTGAGCTGAGAGAGTTGGAGCTATTTGGAAACATGATGACTATAAGTGATTGGGCAAAAATGTTAAAGAAATTCTTTGCTGGGCAATATATATTTGTTTCATCTGGATTCATTATTGAAAACAAGTCTGAGAGTTTAATACTACTTTAAATTGTAAAGTACGTTCTCCGCCCACAATGGCTTGCTGGACGCAAAGCAATAAAAGGTGTCCCTGGTAATTATTATGACATTTTGGCAACTATGTTATCACTATGACTGTAGAAATCACCCAGCTCGGGGGGAAGAGCAGGCCAACAGATGTGAAAACCTTGACCAAACACATTTTCTTACTCCAAAATGAGCTGGGGACCAGAGGTGTCTGCTCTAGTTTTCTTCTCCTCAATCTGCTCACATAAACGGGAGCTCAAGCAAGCCATAGTTGCAAGTTTATAATACAGCCAGGAAACAGACTTCCCTATTTTGAGCAAAAACCTACCATCCCGCATGTAGCTATGGTCAGATTTACACAGCTTTCTCTACCAAATATTTCTAAATATTTTCTTCTCATTGCTTAGTTACATTGTAACAGATGTATGAAGAAAGAAGAGGGAAGCTACTAAGAGACAAAGTGGTTTGTATTATTCACATAGAGACAGCTAATAGTGCGTGGGAGGACTTTCTCTACTTTACCTAAGTGCAGATCAGCAAATTGTATATGCAGAATTAAATGGAACCAGTCATCAGTTTACCAGCCTCAGGAGTACTCAGCACCTAGGTTCACCACCATACAGTACATACTGGAAAGCACAAGTAGGGATTGTGCTTCACCATAGTACACAGCATAGCAGGTTATCACCCTTTTAAGGCTTTGTGCACACATGGGTATACGGAAGCAAATACAGGCGTATTTGCATACAGCGTTCAGAACATGACTCTTGTGCGCATACAACCATCAGTACCAGCGTTTACGGGCATATACCCCGGTACAACATTTTCTGTCCATATATTATTAGGGTCCATTCACACCATCTGCGTTGGAGCTGCGCTGCCCTTTGTTTGCAGTGCAGCCGCAACGCAAGACAAGGCAATTTGTCTCATCATGCATGGTGACCATTCACACCACAATTTTGCTGTAGGAACACGGTGGTGTGTGCGCTGAAAAAAGTAAGGCATGCCTTACTTTTTTTCAACGTAGCGGGTGCACTGCGGTACAACCGCCTTGAACCCCACTGTGCCCATAAAACTGAATAATATATATCACTATTTTTTATTTTTGCAGTGGCTCCTGTAACACAAGAACCCTCTAGACAAATAGTAAAAGAGATATAATAGACATAATAATTTTGACATCACAATAAAGTTCTAAAATAAAAAAAGAAGTGCATAGCGCGATGTGCTGGCATCAGCACTTCGGCACTGAGCCGGGGGACTGTACACCAGATGCTGTGAGATTAGCGCAGCGTCTGGTGTGAATGAGCCCTTAAAGGAGAACTATGGGGTCAGGGCTTTTCCCCATAGTTTTCCTTAGTGTAACGGGAGGACACAAACTAGCGTCCTCCTGTTACCCTAAGCTCAGTATACCGCGAGCTACAGCTCGCGGTATACTGAGACGCTGGAGCGGATCCCGACATCGATGTCGAGATCCGCCCAGCTGCGTGAGTGACAGCTGGCTCTGCCTATCTAGAGGCAGAGCCAGTTGTACCCGCCCCCTCCCCCGTCCGTTCCGCCAGTCAGCACTGGTGGATCGGAGCGGGGAGGGGGGAATCCCTGCAGGGAGCCGTGACAGAATCGAGAGGTGAGCGAACGCCGGTATATGTTCGCTCACCTCCCGATCTACTGAGCCGACCTGTGACAGTCTCATTGTCACAGGTCGGCTAGAACTATGAGGTGAGTGAAAATCACTCACCTTATAGTTCTCCTTTAAGGCCAGAAAACTACGGCAGCTGCAGCTCCTGGGTGCCACAAATACAGACATATTTTATATGGTTTGCCAATGTGCCTTTTTTACTCCCGAATATACTCATGTGCATGAGGCTTAAAGTTACTTTACTGCTGACTAGTTGCTTTATTTTAATACCTTTTTCAGCTGCTTTAATTAACCTTAGTCTGCCCTCCATGTTCCTGGCCAGCAACATGGAGTGGCAACCCATGGATCCAGCGCTGCAGTCTACCCCACCGACTGGTCACCTCTACATGACATCATCACCCTGCTGCAGTCTTCAGGACCTTGGAGGACCCAGCTGTTGGACAGCCAGTAGGAAGTGTCCACTAGACCCAGGCAATGACATGGGCACCCAAAGGAAGAAGATAAGAAATTTGTGACCTGGTGTGTCAGTTGACAGGTAAGTATTTTAGGCATTTCCATTTAAAAAAAAAAAACTAAAGTAGTGTTTATTGCTAGGCCCCCTACATACTTCTACCCTCTGCTGGAATTTTACTTATATCCATGACCAGATAACATCACAAGTTAAAGTGCCGTATTTTGCTTGATATGACTTCTTTAGCCCACTTCAGCCTGCCAGTTTTGCTCATGCACTGTCTACTGAGATACTTATCTAAAGTGTATTACAATGAACTGTTGTTTGTAATACTTCCTGTGTTTAGAACTCTATTCCCACACTTGATTATCAGGAGCTTCAGTGCTCTCAGCAGTCTGCTTCCAAAAGATGGCCAGAGGACAGCTGCTTCCTGTTGTTTGTGTTACCGACTGTACAGCATGGTAAGAGAAGGACACAGGATATAGTATGGACCAATCAGATCATTGCTTTTATTACTGGGGCCACGCTTATGGGTGCCATTTGCTTACAGAAGCTAGTGGCAGGTAGAGGGCTTATTGCTAACTCCCCCAGCAATGACTCCAGTAGCCCTCAAGGGTAACATTTTTGTGAAAGTAAAGGTAAAACATTATGTTAAAACCTATGTTGTGTAATGAGTTTTTAACAGTAAACTATATTGATTTTGGGTCCATTTTATCTATTTGTTTTCAAACATTGCTTGCATTTTTTATTTTTATTATTTATATAATTTTAAATGTTATATAATTAATATTTACAAATAAACAAAAAGAGAGCAGAGAAGATTTTTTTTTCATCAGACTCACCTTCTCTCTGTACAGTCCTGTCGGAGCAGAGCAGTGAAGGAGGTGGAGAAATCACTCCTCTGACTCATTTAGGGCTTGTTCACACCTATTCTTGTGCGTTCCAGCACGATTAGCAACTGGAACGCACTGGATTGCATCCTGGCTGGATCCCTGGGGTAGGAGGGGATGTGGCGGTGCATTCAAGTCAATGGCAGTGCAGCCACGCCCCCTGCCTGCATTAAGATCGCCCGCACCAGAACGCCTGGCACATCAATGCCTGCATTCCAGTCCAGTGCAATCGCAAAAAATAGTACAAGCACTACTGCGACCCAGTGCGCTCCAGCAGCTAATCGCGCTGGAATGCACTGGAATAGGTGTGAACAAGCCCTCAAGCCCATTTTCAGATTTTGGAAATTAACTACCCTCTGCACTCCCGAGCCCCCCCAACACTAAATTCAGAAGTTAAATCTTAAAAAATACATTCAAGTACCTTAACTATTAACAAAAATGTATCTTATTTGTGTATCACTCGGCTGTAGGTCCTCAAATCATCTCTGAAATGATGCTGACACTCTCCTTCCCTCTGGAATGTGGCTACTTTTGATTCCCATGGTCCCTGTGTGTGTTGTAAAGTAGCCACCACTACAAGCTTGCTCCTGTGATGGACTACAATCTCATGTTTAGTTTACTAATTTGTATTGAGATTGTAATCCATCATAGGAGCGAGCTTGGAGCGGTGACTACTTTACAACACATACAGGGACCATGGTGAACAAAAGTAGCCACCCTCCAGAAGGAAGGACAGTGTCAGCACCAATTCAGAGATTATTTGAGGATCTACAGCCGAGTGATACACAAATAAGATACATTTTTGTTAATAGGTAAGGTACGTGAATACATTTTTAAGGTTTAACTCCTGAGTTTAAAGTCACATTAAACCCAGTATTATTCTAGCCTGTCCGCTGGCATCACAGGTCCTTACTCTTGCTGTCAAAATGCTGCAGTGGGTGGTTCCGTACATTGAAGGACACAGGGAACAGATCGTAGAACATGTACCATAGGGACGTCCCAAAGCAGTAACAGGCAGAGGGGTGGGCAAAACCAATATCCCCAACAAGACCCCACGAAAGGGCCGCCTGCAAAACCTTGCGCCCCAGTCAGCATCCGCAGATGTCAAAGGTGTGAACAGAAGACCAAGTAGTGACCTAACAAACCCGAGAAACAGAGGCATCATGGTGTAGCCCAAGATGCCCCAACTGCGCCAGCGGAATGGGCGGCGACAAGAAAAAGAGGCTCACGCCCCTTAATGGCATACGCGTGAACAATTGCATTATGAATCCATCGAGAGATGGCAGCAGAAGACGCATCTTACTGCTGTGAGCTCAGGCCAGCATGATGACCCACTCTGTGTAGGCTCACAGGAAGTGAGTTAAATGACACTGGCCATCATTCCACCTAGAAGAGAAGAGCTACCTAGCAGAAGAGGAAAGCAGAAACTGGAGTTCTGCTTTCAGTTATGTGTGCAGATAATAATGTAAGCTACTGAGGTCTATATACAACAGACATTTTTTAACAAAGCAGCTAAGAATAGACTTGTAAAAGGAGCCTACAGCTTCTCCTTCTGCCTGAAAATATAATTAATCATTTAAGATTATGTAATATGTTATATTTACCTGATTAAAAAAATAAGGACTTTGAAGGAAGGAGAACATATACTGTATATATAAAGCAACACTCTTTTTGCCTAAATGGTGATCTGCTTGGAGTTCAGCTTTAAAGCTGTCAGATTTGTACAAGTAAACTGATCTATCACAGGAAAGCGCATCAATAATATAATTACAACTTCTATTCCATTTAGCTGCTTTTATATTCCCATAGAAGAGGAAGTTATATGGCAGAGGGATAGTCTGTTGTGTCTTTCTTGCTTAGTATTATAGATAAACAAGCGGAGATGTAACATAAGCGGGTGCTGTAAAATACATTACTGATAATGAAGAATGTGATTTATGGCTCTGAGCTGCTAAGAATGAATAACTGAATCTTTTTTTCAGAAAATGCGGCTATGCGATATCACAGTTTACTTATCTTTTTTTAAAGCATGTAATGATGACAATTAATGTTATTAGTTTCTTTAGATGTTTGTAGCACAATAATTATTTAGAAAGTGCTATGCAGTTTATGTGGCTTAGTTTATTTTATTTACATAAATAAATCATTAGTTCAGCCCCATCTTGAGTATGCGGTACAATTCTGGTCACCAACTCTCAGGAGGGACGTCCTGGAACTGCAGAGGGTTCAGAGAAGGGCTACAAAATTAATGAAAGGGTTTGAAGGCCTGTGTTATGAAAACGGCATTCAAAATCTTAAAGGAGAACTATGGGGTTAAGGCTTTTCCCCATAGTTCTCCTTAGGGTAACGGTGACCCTAATATCATCAATGGGGACCCCAATATTAGGAATAAACTGTTTAATCCTAAAACTGTATTGAGAACCCGGGGACACAACAAGAGGTTAGAAGAGAAGGGGTTCAATCGTAGAATTCGCAAGGGATATTTCACTGTTAGACTGGTGATAGTTGGGCATTTCCTCCCACAAGCGGTGGTATCTGCGGATAACATTGATAAATTAAAGAAACTACTGCAAGAGTTTCTTCTCTCACAGAATCTACAGGGATATGGGAAGTTGTAAAGCCAGAAAAATACACACACACGCACACACTCACATACATAGGTTGGACTGGATGGACCTTGGTCTTTATTCAATCTTACAAAATATGTAACTATGTACATGTAAGTCCTCAAAACCCACAACCCTCAAACATAGCTACACAGTTAATAACACAGCAGTGTAAGAAACAATATATTAATTCTCATGGGCAGCAGCAAATGGGATGGGTGCCGTGTCCTCCAATGAATGCAGAGAAAAGGATTTTACACACCAAAAATCCCATTATTTTCTTTTGTTCATTGGATGACACAGTTTTGCTTTGGATCCCCTGTGAATGGCAGATTGCTCAGAGCCTTCCCAGCTTGACCAACACTTCAGCCATTGCAACCTTCAGACGACCACAGCCAAAGCTGACTGCTTAGAGACCAAGTTTCTGGAATCCAGAGCCACGATTGCCCTGTATCAGCTGCTTTGCCAGATCCACAAAACAATGTGAACCTTGTTCCTCATCAAGAGGGTGAATTGACCACAGAGGCATGTCAGTGACGGGATGAGGCAGCCAAAGAGGAATATCTGTCATGGGAAAGGGGAATGCAACTGGATGGGCTGAGCCAGTTAAGTTGGGATGATTGTCAGTGTGAGGGCAGGTGGCTGAGCAAGGTGGCCGGAGAGCAATACTTGTCAGCAAAGGGGGTGAGATGACACTCTCATCCAGGACCCAATCAAGCTCCTCATGAGCTTAGGTGTCCCTCACCTGGCAGATTGTGGCCTGCTCTCACTGCTGGCCACACATCCACTGGCACAAAAGTATTTTGTTGAATTTAGCTTTCTACAACCCGCTACTTGCCACAGGATGTCTGGTATGCAGCATTTGTCAGCTCAACACTTTGTGTCCAGGCTCAGAGTCTTCTGCTTGAGAAAGTGTGGGTGCTTAATGACAATGAGGGTAAGTAGGATATGATGTCAGGGAATTGTATAGTCTGCAATAGAGCACTCTTAGTGAGCCTTTTAGCTCCTGGGCTTCATAAAAGCCTGTGGCACTCAGTGTACACCCCCTGTGCTCTAGATCTGAATTGAGGTCTGAAGCTCAGCAACCCTTACACTCTAGTTGGGCCGATGTTAGGTATCACTGTCCTAAACACTAAACTAATATCTTATCAGTATGGCCACCATCAAGGGCTGCCCCTGAGCTGTCTTTTGTTTTTAGTTAAACCTAGCATCTTACTTCTGCAGGTGGCACTATACCCAATTATAATGATCTAAAGCAGAGCTGTGCCCTCCCATGAACAAAAAACAAAGGTGTGAAAGGTAAAGGTACAACTGGGTGTGGGGTTGTTTTTTTTTTTTTTTAATCAGTCACTTTGCCCTGTATGTAGAACGTAACATTGTCTTTAATGTGCATGGCTTTAACAAGGGAAGAGACTGTCGTAAATGGTTTACTCTAAATATATATACAATGTGATATACTCTGAGTGGCCAGATTATTATGGCCACCCCATCAGTACTTCGTTGGGCCACGAGATAACTCTACGAGATGACTTTGTTGGGCCGCCTCGGGACTCCACGAGATGTTGAAAGGTGATGCGAGGAATCTAATACTGCGCTGTTGCCCTTCTGTTGTCTTGTACCAGTCTTGCCACTCTCCGTTCTGCCCTAACATTGACCAGTCGGCCAGATTTTCGGCTGACAGTCCAGTCTTTAAACACTTTAACAATGAGCCCCTCTTGAAGATTTAACGAATTCTGCTGTTTTGCTGATACTCGCTACATGGCTCGCGCCAACAATCATCCCACGTTCAAAGGCTGTTAAATCGCGTTGTTTACCCATATCTTCAGATAAAAATCACTTCTACTGTCGTGGTAAACAACCTGCTTCCCTATTTATAATGTTCTGGCCCTCTAGCAAGTTCAGCGCGAAAGTATAGCTAATTATAGCTAATTTGCCTACAAATGTCAGGTGGTCATAATAAACTGGCCACTCAGTGTATATTATGTATACATGTGTAATATATTGTACATAGATGCTGTACATATATATACTGTATCTGTAAATGTGCAAACTGTTTTTTTTTTCATTTACCATTTTCAAAATACATAGAAACCCAATGCTTTTATGTGATCTAACATTGCCATCATTTCAGAGCAGATACCTCCAACAAGGACACCGACATCATAGTTTAGTAAAAGGGGATGGAGGGAACCTCTTTTACGTTTTTTGGCATTGTTTGTGTGCCCCATGGAGAAGATTTTCCATTACTTTCCATCAGTGTTAACGTGTATGAATAGCAACAACTTTTTTTCTTGTTTGGTATAGAGTTGGGAACGGTTAAAACTAATTTTCTAAAACTAATCAGATAATTTTTGGTGTTTTCACTTCCTGTCCTGGAGATGCAGAAAATCTCACCACAGGGAGGGGAATTAACATCTTATATACAGTAACTGTCATTGGAAAGTATGTCCCAATTAGAACATTTACCCTCACCTCTTGCTGTAGTTCAAACTTTAAAATCGTAGATTTCCTCCAGAGTCTGGGGAGGGTGGCTGGAGTCAGCGGATACAACGAGCTAAGAGACTTGTATTGTTGTATTGTATTGCATGGTATTTTATGTAAACCCTTTCTCAGTTTCAGATCACCCCTACAGTAAACTGGCAATGGGAATCTGAAGTAATATTATAAGTGTGTACACAGCTGCTGTGTTTCCAACCGAATGGACTATGTATTCCTGTTTGTGAGGCAGACACCTCGCTTGGGATGGCGGGTACTGGGAGGACACACAATTGTTTAGGGTGGGGTTGGGGGAGTGAGCATTGGGACAGGAGAGGTCCCTATACTAGGGTTGGGGTTGTTATATATGTTATATATATGTCATATGTGTTTTTAGGTTGTATATGATGTACTGAACTGTGTGCCTTCACGGATGTGAAGGCACGATACTATGTTTTGCATAAAAATCCAATAAAAAGAATTTACAAAAAAAATGAAATCGTAGATTTCCCATCACTTTCTGCAATGGTGACAATTGTCAACAGGAAAAATAGAGGGGTAACAGCAATGAAAATTTGAGGGTCTATCATTTTCCTACTCTGTCCAAACCTAAAAGTTTTATCATCCTTTATTAAAGATGCAAGCTTTAAGGATGCCTTAGATCCCTTCTTCAGGCTTTCTACATTTCTGAACATGGTTCTGAAAATGTTTTGCTTTAGATACACTTGTAAATACAGGTGAAACTCGAATAATTAGAATATCGTGCAAAAGTAATTGCAGTAAGTGCTGCAAAAGGTGCCCAAACCAAGTACTGAGTACATATGCATGCTTGTACTTTTCAGAGGTCCGATATTGTTCTATGTACAATCCTTGTTTTATTGATTGCATGTAATAATCTACTTTTTTGAGGTTGTGGATTTGGGGTTCTTGGGGTTTTCATGAGCTGTAAGCCATAATCATCACAATTTTGACAAATCACGGCTTGAATTATCTTGCTTTGCATGTAATGAGTCTATCTCATATATTAGTTTCACCTTTTAAGTTGCATTAGTGAAATAAATGAACTTTGCACGATATTCTAATTATTCGAGTTTCACCTGTATGTTTAGCTTGTTTTATTGTCTAATAACTTCTTTGTGACTCGGGACCAGCAAGCGATACAGATTTTATTTTCTGCAGTTGAGAAAATAAGGTTATGGTACAGAAAACAGTGCTCTGTAAGTTCTGCATACATGACTCCTGCGGAAGAAAAATGATTCTAAGCAGAGTTTGAATGGGGACATTGTTTTCTCTTGGGCAGCATACAATACGTCACATGCCTCTGAGAGCTGATGGAGAACAAGAGTGCTTTTATTATAATAGTCTTTCCAGTTTTATATTATTGTCCTTGCTATATTTTACTATAGACAGCAATGAACACTAGAAAGGGAGAGATTGTTTAATGGTATCTGATATAAAGATCAGAAGACTTTTGTCACCCAGAGTACAGAACCATCGCTGTATGCTGGGACCGACAACAGGTTAAAGTGAACCTGACATAAAATAGTAGTTAAAGGATAAGTGCACATTAAAACAACGGGGACTTAGCCTTTAAGCCCCTCTAAAATGACTTCCTGGATCCCACCCTTACCGTGCACACAATTCCTACAGAGTATTGTGGTCTGGCCTCCATTGATTATTTTATCCTGCGGTGGATGGCGTCTTCTACTGGGCGCACCTGCACAGTACATCCCCATTGACTTCTATAGGGGCTTGTCTTCCAGCTGGGAGACAGAGTTAAATGAGCCCCAGTGAAGTCAATGGGAATGTGGTGGCCCGGCATGGAGGAGGAGGAGATGTCCGCTGCAGGATGTAAACAAACAACTGAGGCCTGTCGTTGAAACTATGTAAGTATTCATCTCTGCATAGGGAGGGAGCAGTGATGTCAACTTACCAGGGCCTAAAGCAGAGGTGGGCTTATCGTTGTCATCCTGATACAGGAAGTGATGTGACAGGATCTCCAGGTAAAAAACTTTGCAACAGATTTACAAAAAACTATTTGCTTAGGAAAACTGTATACAATAAGGCATGATGTCAAATATACTGAAAAGCATGGTTTACATACACTTTAAAGAAACAAGCCCCCAATATTCAAGACAAACCCTCTTCTAGAGTCTAGTAGTTATTGTAGCCCTGCAGGTCCATTTAGCATTCCCTGTCTTCCCGTAATGCAGTGCTCAGTGCCATGGCTGGATTTACCATTAGGCAAATAGGCCTGTGCCTATAGGAGGCAGAGGCAGCTATATCCTGTATAGTTAACAGCCACACATTTTTTTTTTCACAACACAGCAGAAGAGAACATGTGTGAAATGGACAATGGCGGTTCCCGAGGTGTGGGTCTTGCTGCCTGCAGCAAGTGAGCATTTGCTGGGCCTTTTGGTACTTTGCTTATTTTGTTTCGTGATGAATAGGAGATGTATTGGGTTATTAATTCAGCTTTATCACACTGAAATTGAGCTAACATAAAATATTACTACGACCCTGGTGTAAAATAAAACAGCACCTTTGTTCTTCATGGTAACTGGATGACACTCAAACATCAGCAGATTATCTTGCTTGTGTCTCAGATTTTAGAGTGTGTTGTCTGCCACATACTGAGCCAATATAATAGGAACAGTATGTACCCTTGAATTAGAACATAAGAAAAGCAGAGGACAGACTCATCCTGAAAAAGCATTGCCTAATTCTTGCTGTTGTCAGCGTAGCCAGACAGATGAAAGGAATCTTAAAAAAGGATATTTTTAGAAGTGAACTGCTGGCTTCAGTGAACCATATGTACTATTTGAAGTGGACCTGTCACACATATAATGTGTGGGTTTACATTTGGTTACCTTACTCACATCAGATCTATTAGTTGTTTATGAAGTAGTGAAATTACTGTGACAAAGGATGCGCTGAAGTGTGTATGCCTAAGGCCTTTTTCACCCAGGCGTCTTCAGTTCCGATTAGCAAGGGATTAATGCACGGTTCCGCTGCTGATAAGGGCCAGTTCACACCAGCTTCAGTGCATTCCAGCCCGATTCAGTGTCGGAACACATCCCGGCTAGCTCACTACGTTCTGGGGCAGGAGGGGGCGTGGCGGTGCATTCAAGTAAATGGCACCGCAGCCATGCCCCCTGGCATTAACTTCAATGCTCCCACCCCAGAACACAGTGAGCCGGCCGGCATGCGATCCAGTGCGTTCCGGCCTCGAACTGGGCGAGAACTCACTGGGGCTGGTGTGAACTAGCCCTAAGAGCAGTTCGGAACGGATGTCACTGTTATAACATCCATACAGTTTTTATCTCCATTTGGCGATGGAGGAAAAAACTGAAGTTACATGTGTCCTTTCACATCAGTTTATCGCCGATCCACCATGATCAGGTTCGCCAAAATGGTACTCTGTTCCAAGCCTGGCTTGAGACAGGGCTAATCGGATGTAAAAGGATTCACGTCCATTTAGATCCGGCTGCCCATAGACTAAAACTGGGCTTCCGATCAAACCTACGGACAGGCGTACCTGATTGGAATGCCATTGTTTAAGAGCTCAAAATGTATTTGTCCTTGGTACAGACATTTGCTAGTAACTTGCTTCGGACTAGGCACCCATTGATGGATTGGCAAGATTTTGACCATGCACAAAGCGAAACAATGATCATAAATTAGCTCACACTAAACCATGCCTGAGTGGTTTAGAACACTATTGTGTGGGTGAACCCAACGCTAGGACAAGGTCCTCTGGTATCCAGTGTCAAGGAGCCTAAGTGTGCTCCCCTTCCTTCCTCAAACCAAATGGACCTTGCACATCCAACCCTACAGTGCTGGCCCAGAACAAGGTGCAGAAATGAGAGCAGTCTGCCAGCCTTTTGACATCTTTTGGTCCATGGAATAACCAATGTGATGGGAGAGGACGCGTTGGTGTTGCAAACTGGTTAAACTAGCATGATGTACAAAGTGGAACAGAGCCAAGTTTTCATTAACATTATGGTAACCAAAATGTGTTTTTACATCTGGTGACTACCACAGCTTATAACTCATCGGAAGTGCAAATGTCATTTTTCGATTTGTCCCTTTATGAGCATTATTACTAAACTTATGTTTGTGGTGTAAGTAATTTTTTAAATGTTGCATTGCAGAAAAACCACAATTGTTACAAGTTGTCATATGACTGATATAATAAAAAATGCTTAAGGAAGAAAGGGATAAAAAAAAAGTAAGTAGGGTTAACTAAGGTTTTATAAGAGTTTTCCCCCTAGTTAACTTATAGCCAAACATTTTTATTTTTTTTTAGTTTTAGATAGAGTGGTGAGGGATTAGAACTCCTGATTGTCTTCTTAGACCCCGTTCACATTGAGCGATTTATCGCGCGGTAATTCCCGCGATATCGCGGCAAATTACCGCGCGATATCGCTCTCCAATGCAATCCAATGGGGCAAAGGGTCCTGCTGTCGCGGGTCGTGTGTCGCTACAGCAGGACCCTTTTTTGAGCAGATTTAGCCGCGATTCAAGCTTGCTCAATGCAAGCTTGAACGCCACATCGCGCGGCAAATCTCGCGATGTCGTGCAATATGCAAATCGCGCAACAAACGCGCGATTTGCATATCGCGCAATGGGAACGGGGCCTTAGTGTCCAGGACAGGAATTGAGAGGAATTCTCTCTAAGGCCCCATTCACACTGAGCGACAATAAAAATCGGGCGATTTTGAGCGACATTGCGCAACTTCTTCCTATTGGGCTGTATGCAATCAGGAGCAATATCGCTCGAAATCGCTTGAAAAAAGGGTCATGTAGGAGCGACAAGCTACCAGCGACGAGCTACAAGCGATATTGAGCGATATTGAGCGACGAGATGTGAACAGCTCCATTGAAATGGATTGGAGAAGCTACATAGAGCGATATCGCATGAAAAAATCGCTCGATAAATCGCTCAGTGTGAATGGGGCCTAAAAGCAACACAGACAGTAGTAATGTATGGAAATGATACAGCCCCTGTCAGTTTTTTATTGCTCCCTGTTGCAGATTTTCCCCCACTTACATGCTGGGCTACATATATAGATACTTGTATCTCTTTGTATCAAGGCCTCTTCAAGTGAAGCCTTCCCATTTTCACTTTACTGAGCATGAACGGACAATAAACATTGTAACTGTTAATATTTAACAAGTTGTAAATTTGCTTGCAGTGGGAGTGAAATTACTTCCTGCAGTTTAAAGTTCTGATTAACACCTCAACCAAACAGCAATGAATGTGCCAAGAACTCAGCATTGTTGTTGATTTAGCCTAGCTAAACTCATGTGAAGCAGCTGATTGCACTGCTGAGATATGTATATAAGAATCATTTTACCTGCAACAATATTTGTGATTCAGTCCAACCAGTCTGACACAATCTGACACACTGTATACAAATGTAGATGATCTCACTCTTTTCCATTATAGGTTAGCACATCAGCTTGGTGACTTTCCAACCCATAGCTGATTAGACAGTGAAGGAGCATCAGTACTTTGACGGCTCATCCTACTGCTTACCTCTCCTGTAAGCAATTTCCCAGTGTCAGACTGACAATACTCTCCAATGCTTTGACTGGCTCAAATTGCTGGGCCAACTAAAGCTGGGTCAAACATCAAGCTCTGGAGTCCTGGTGTGCTGGGCAATATGGAGGCTAATATTAAAGGAGAACTATGGGGTTAGGGCTTTTCCCCATAGTTCTCCTAAGGCTAACGGGAGGACACAAACTAGCGTCCTCCCGTCACCCAAAGCTCAGTATACTGCGAGCTACGGTATACTGAGATGCCGCTGCCGGAACGGATCCTGACAATTCTGTCTGGATCCACCCAGCTGCGTGAATGACAGCTGGCTCTGCCTATCTAGAGGCAGAGCCAGCTGTACCCGCCCCCTCCCCCGTCCGTTCCGCCAGTCAACGCTGGAGGATCGGAAAGGGGAGGGTGAATCCCTGCAGGGAGCCGTGAGTGACAGTCACGGCTCTGTGCACGGATAGATCGAGAAGTAAGTGAGCGCCGGTATGTGTTCGCCCACTTCCCGATTTACTGAGCCGACCGGTGACAGTTTCATTGTCACAGGTCGGCTCAGATTATGAGGCTGAGTGAAAATCACTTGCCTCATAATTCTCCTTTAAGCCACTTTTTAGCATTTAAAATTACATTTAATCATTTTTTTTAAAGAATGAACTGAGTTGAAGGGTGATTTTACTATGTTTGGGTTCATCTTTAATAAGGTCCGGTTCACACCTGGGCGTTTTGTAAAGCGTTCCAACGCTCTGCAAAATGCTCAAACACCAAAATCCCATTATTTCCTATGGGTATGGTTCACACATGGGCGTATTACAGGCCGTATGAACGCGCTACAAAACGCCCTATGCCCAAAGAAGTACAGGAGCTTCTTTGGGGCGTATTTGCCACGCGTATCCATTGGGATACAGCCAGGTAGCCCTCGGAAACGCGCACTTTTTTTACCGTGAATTGCGGTAAGGATGCGCAGCACGAAAAGCGCGACAAACGTGCATATTCGATACGCCTAGGTGTGAACCCAGCCCAAGGCTTTGAGCAGTTACCTAGAGATCGGATTTAGAGAGCTGACTTTGAAAATAAAATTACACTTTCAGGTTGATTGGCGGGTGTGGGTTTAGTTTTGGATAGAGTAATGGAGGGTTATAACCCCGTCAGCTTTTTTTTTTTTTGCTACCTGTGTCCCATTGGGGAGACTTCACTTTACTTCCTGTCTGATAACCACAAAAGGAAGTGAGAGGAAATCTCTCTGAAGATAGGGAAACCCCTGGTGTCAGTGTCACAAGAACTAATGTCCCCATTAGAAGATTTCCCATCTATTCCTGTTCTGGTGGCAGCCCAGAGTTTAGGAGTTTATTTCACTCTTGTTGACTTTTGCAAACCGAATGGGCCACCCACTGTAAGAATTTAGTCTAAATCGACTGAAGTTCTAACAGTGTATGGACAGCCTTTAGTAGCTGTTAGTGGAGCAGATGTCCCCATGAAAAGACTTCCTCTAACCCCCCGCTCAAGTGACAACTGTAAAATTTTGCATTTCCCTTCACTTTCGATTCCAATGATAACAGTCAAAATACTGACAACAACATACAAAGCCATCTACAACTCGGCCCCAACCTACATCACAGACCTCATCTCAAAATATCACCCAAACCGTCCTCTCCGCTCCTCTCAGGACCTCCTGCTCTCTAGCTCTCGAATTACCTCCTCCCACACTGCCTCCAGGACTTCTCCAGAGTGACCCCCATCCTCTGGAACTCCTTACTCCATTCTGTCCGCCTATCTCCTACGCTGCCCATCTTTAGGCAATCCTTAAAAAAACCCATCTCTTCAGGGAAGCCTATCTTATCTCACAATAACTGCCTTTTACTTCCTCCAATAACTCAGTCCAAACAATTACTACCTTTTGTATCACTTGCCCCTCCTACTAGATTGTGAGCTCTCACGATCAGGGCCCTCCCAACCCTATTGTTCTGAAACTGTATTGTATTGTATTGTAAATTGTATTGTAACTGTACTGTCTCCATTCTTTTGTAAAGCGCTGAGCAAATTGTTGGCGCTATATAAATCCTGTATAATAAATAATAAAAAACCTTCATCTTATCTCTTAATTATCTTGTTTGCTATTTATAAAGCCAGTATAAGGAAAAGTATTGCTTAAAAAAGATCATTCTGGGTTTAACCAGGGCCGTCCCTATAACCTGACAACACACCCTGAGGTGGTTGTCTATGCAGCATTTCTTTGGGTCACATGTGAGGACAGAGCTGGACCCAGAGGTAGCACCAGCACCCGAAAAAACAAGCAGCCACTGCCTGCGCCAGTGGAACGCCGTGTCCCTCTTTCTCATCTCAGAAAGTTGGGAGGTAAGAATAAAATGATGTTTATATCTACACAGATCTTATATTCTGCCTGGGCAACTATCCACTGCTCCATGGACTGGTATTGTATTTCGAGCCTCTGGGATTTTTGAAACATTTGTACATTTTTCTTATTTTTTTTAAGGATTACTGGAGTCATCCAGGTTTTTTTTTGAAAGTGGCAGATTTATACAGTAGTGTAATACCTGAAGAATGCTTTACTAAACCCCCCTTCAGCGCTCACTATTACAAAAATGCTCCATTTCTATTCTATGATTGTGAAATATTCCATAAACATTGGGCTTTATGGCGGCCGTGTCTGGAATGTGACAATCGAGCCCCGTGTATTCATCTGATACAAGAACATCTGAAAACAGCCATGCTCATAGTAGTGCAGATTGTATCATTTTAAAACCTGGTTTAGGATATATGCACTGTATATAAACTACATATGTATATACATATACAGTATGTACTGTATATATATTACATATAAAAGAAATCAGCTCCGTGCAAACAATTTAATCAATGTGTGTTCATTTGCTTTATATATCAAGGCTTATTCAATAAGATAGATTACTGATGGGCAAAATGCAGTTGTGTATGACAGCCAATCAGAAGTAATTTTTATCTGGTATGACTGCATTAAAGGGAAATTCCAGCTATTTAAAACAAATATATAATAATAATAATTGCACACTTCTTCATAAAAGAAAACATTTGCATTTATAATTTTTATGCATAGGAGCCATTAAAGCATTGCAATCATGATCAGTAGATCGCGGGTGCAATGCTCTGGCTCCTGCAGACTCTTCCTGCCTTCCATGAACGTACCAAGGTACAGACATTCAGTAACCCTAAATACATTAAGACTGTATTTAACATAAAGGCACATGTGGGCCAGTGCCCAGGGCAGGAGGGTTAAAGGGGCAGCACCATGCCTCAAAACTTTTAAACTGTGTTAACATTTTGCATCTTGTGTTTCCTTATATACCTTTAAATGTACCTCTGGCCATCTGTGACTAAATTCAGTAAATGAACCGTAGGAGGAAGGGGGATGTTGAGAAGAGTCAGAAGAAACACTACAGTTAGGGTTGCCACCTGTCCCGGGGTTTTGAATGCTGTGTCCGGGTTTCACGGCAGCTAAAACCCGGACAAAAGATGTCAGGCAGACAGGGGCAACCAAAAGTAGTATATACCTCCGTTACATTGCTGGTCAGTGTATAAACCTCTGTTACATTGCTGGTCGGTGTATATACCTCAGTTACATTGCTGGTCAGTATATATAGCTTTGTTACATTGGCGGTCAGTGTAAGGCCTCCTAATTAATACTCTCCTTGCTCTCTCATGTGTATTCTCCCCAAAACATTTCAGCACGTCGCTAGAGTGTTTAGGTTTTGCTTGAAGAAAAGGTCGCAACCCTAACTACAGTTCAGGACGGTCCTATCTGTGTATGTGTGTAACCTCAAAGCAGTAACAAATGTCTGTCTGTATTATGTTAAAGGTTATCAAAAACTAAATTGAATTGTATTGAATTGCCATATGTTCTATCCCACTCCTAATAACAATATCGATCTAGAAATTTGTAAACTTACTTATTCAATATGCCCATAGGATGTACTTCCTCAATGCACTCAGACTTGTGAATATGAACCTCTTTGTGTCACTACTCTTACAGAGTCTACCTTCTTAACTACAAGTCAACATCTGAACAATGTAACATTATCATTGCTTGCTGGAAGCAATGGATGATGGTATATATAGTCCTGAGAAATGGAGATTGCATCACATCAAGCAGCAGAAAGCAGGAAGTTGATGAAAGTGATGGGCAGACAGAAGGCAGCACTTACTACATAAAAGGGATGTTTGCAAGTAAGCTTTGATTGTATTATCAGAAACAACTCTACTATGTATTCCTATTACAATCCTGAGGTTATAATAGAATGGTATATGCTGAGACTTTAAAGCAAGGTCTAAAGTGCTACTACCAGCGGAAAACAGAGTTTTGGGGTGTTGAGGCCCAGAGGGCTGGGAGAATGCAGGATATGAGTGTCAAACTCCTCCGTTGGATGACAAAAGGCGTAAGGGAGAGAAAGGTAACAGTTGTAACATGTGGAGTGGTACCATGTGTAAGAGGTGTAGAAACTCACCATTAAGTTTTTCTGGATGTGCTGTCATCGACGTCGGGATCACAGCCCATCAAGAGAACGTGATCACCAAAAAAGAAAAATCAGTCCTATGTCCAACACAACCAAAACACCCTTCTTTTATCACCTACCAAAAATCCACAAAAACGAGAACACACCCGCAGGCCGTCCCATTATATCCAGTATTGACAGCCTCACGAGTGGCCTCTCCAAATACATAGACCAATTCTTGCAACCCATTGTTATCACCCTACCCTCTTATCTAAGAGACTCTGGACACCTTATTGACATACTGAGCAAATATACCTGGGAGCCCACCTACCACTGGGTATCCCTGGACGTGTGTTCCCTTTACACATCCATACCACACGAGGTAGGCCTACAAGCCTTGCAATACTACCTGTCACAGGAATCAGCACTACACTACAAACAAGCCCAATTAATTTTAGACTCCACAAAGTTCACACTCGAACATAATTACTTTTCATTTCTTGACAAATTTCATCTACAAATACAGGGCAGTGCCATGGAAGCTAACTATGCTCCGAGCTACGCGAATCTAACCATGGGCTACTGGGAGCACTTCCACATCTGGCAAAACAATCCTTTCTCCCAACACCTAACCTACTACGGCGGTTTCATCGATGACATTATGATCATATGGGACGGCCCAATAGACACCATCTCTGACTTCGTGACACACTGTAACTCCAACCCTTTCGGCCTTAAGTTCACACATGCCTTTGATGATCACAAACTCACCTTTCTGGATCTTGAGCTCACCCACAGAGACAAGACCATCACCACCATCACACATTTCGTACCTACATTATGACAGTTGTCACCACCCTCGATGGAAACTGAGAATGTCCCAAAGGGACAATTCTGGAGGCTCAACAAGAACTGCACCAGAAAGGAAGATTATCGCAAACAAAGCCTCCAACAACTGTTACTTTCTCTCCCTTACACCTTTTGTCATCCAACGGAGGAGTTTGACACTCATATCCTGCATTCTCCCAGCCCTCTGGGCATCAACACCCCAAAACTCTGTTTTCCACTGGTAGTAGCGCTTTAGACCTTGCTTTATATTTTTTTTGTTTGCTCTGTTTCTCATCAGTTGGACAACCCGGTCCACACTTAAACTAAAGCAGCACACCCTCCTTCCATTTTTTCCTTCCCCTCACCCCCCAACAAAAAAACTTCAAAAAAAGAAAAAACAACCCCCCTCTCCTCTCTCTTTTTGTGTATAATTTTCCCCCCCCCCCAGCACCACCGGAGAGCGCTGTCACATATAGGACTTGAGTCGCAAAACTTTCTAAATATGCTGAGACTTTACATCTCTTTTAACGCTTCCATGGTTTATATGGGAAATACCTTTGAGATGCCTGGCACTTTCAGGGTGACATCAGAGGGATCTGTACAGACTGTTATCACTGCTGTCCAATACAGAGGAAGATAAAGAAGAACACACAGCTGTTTACCAGATGTAAAGCCTTGAAAGTGTTTAGTGCATCGCCCTTTGATGTGTTCTGAATCTGAAAGTCTAGATTGCCGATAGATTATTATTCTCCACTGACTGCAGACTGATCTAAAAGACAACTGCACATAGGACATAGTATCACAGGGAGCAAAACATTGTATTGTACACTGAGTGGCCAGATTATTATGACCACCCCATCAGTACTTTGTTGGGCCATGAGATGACTCCACGAGATGACTTCGTTGGGCCGCCTCGTGACTCCACGAGATGTTGAAAGCTGTTGTCGCTGACGGCCACAATTCGCACGTTCAGACCCAGATTTTCGGCTGACAGTCCAGTCTTTAAACACTTTAACAACAGCTGCTCTTGAACATTTAACGAATTCTGCTGTTTTGCTGATACTCGCTCCATGGCTCCGAGCGTTAACAATCATCCCACGTTCAAAGGCTGTTAAATCGCGTTGTTTACCCATATCTTCAGAAAAAATCACTTCTACTGTCGTGGTAAACAACCTGCTTCCCTATTTATAATGGTCTGGCCCTCTAGCAACTTCAGTAGTGCGAAATTATAGCTAATTATAGCTAATTTGCCTACAAACGTCAGGTGGTCATAATAATCTGGCCACTCAGTGTATATCACGGCTTATTCAAGATAGATTGATGATGATGGGCAAAATGCACTTGTGTATAACAGCCAATCAAAAGTCATTTTTATTTGGTTTTACTGCATTAAAGCAAAATTCCAGCGGTTTAAAATAATAATAATAATTGCATATTTCACCTCATAAAAGAAAAATGTGCATTTATTATTTTTATGAATAGGAGCCAGTAAAGCATTGCAATCATGATCAGTAGATCGCGGGTGCAATGCCCTGGCTCCTGTAAACTTTTTCTTGTTGACCATGAGCATACCAAGGTACAGACATTCAGTAACATGGACAGGAGGAAGTGTCAATGCACTACAAGTGCAGTGATGTCACCGTACTTGTATTTAATTGAGAACTACAAGTCCCTCTGCTGAAGTGGCTGACAGGACTTGTAGTTTCGCCATTCACAGATCCTGTGAAAGGATCTGTGAATGGATGATGCAGCTGTGTGGGTGGAGTCAGTGGTGTATTTTGGTTTTGTGCTGCCCTAGGCAAGACTAAACTGGGGCACCCCCCCAATCTAAATTTGCCCCACCCCTTCCTGTTTAAGACTTTTTCCCAGTCGCTGGTTGAAATAGTAATAGGCCCACACTGTATCACTTCTGCCAGCGGGGTCTATGGTGGGCTTTGCAAGGGCTCAGGTGGGCTGTGTGAGGTCTATGGTGGGCTGTTCAGGGTCTCAGGTGGTAGTCTATGCGGTGTTCTTAGTTGGGCTATGCAGGTTCTCAGGTGGTGGGCTGTGCGAGGCTTTAGTTGGGCTGTGCAGGGTCTCAGGTGGTGGGCTGTGTGGGGTCTATGGTGGGCGGTTCCGGGTCTCAGGTGGTGGGCTGTGAGGGGTCTCTTTCTCCAGCCCGCCTCAGGGTCATCCCGCCGCCAGATCGAGCCACCCGCTGTTTCTCCTCCCCCTCCTGCAGGCCGGACCGCAGTAGTGCGTTAATCACCTACTGTGCATTCTAGTGTGGGAGGTGTGTTGCGTTGCCATTCATTTGAATGGTACCCCAAACACACCTCCCACCCACAGTTCGTACATCTGCACCGGAACATGCGGTACCCTAATGCCGTGCGTTCCATTTGCAGTGCGACTTGGGTCGCGACTTAATGACCAAGGACAAATGTGGGTCCTGAGGTTACACAGGTTGAGAACCACTGCTCTAGAGGTTTCTCATTGAAGATGCCGACAGGATGTACTTCCTCAATGCACTGACACTATTTCACTTACCGCTGTGAATATGCACTCCATTCTCTCACAAGGTCTCGTGCTCTCTCTCTCCTGTCTCTTGCTCTTTCCTGTCTCTCTCTCTCCTGTCTCTCTTCTCTCTCTCTCTCTCTCCTGTCTATTTTCTCTCTCTCTCTCCTGTCTCTCTTGTCTCTCCTCTCTCTCTCTCTCTCCTGTCTCTCTCTCTTTCTTTTTTTTAGCAGGTCGTTTCAGCCAGTGTATGGCCAGCTTCAGTCTCGCCTAAACAACAGATGAGATATCAGTCACACATGGAATGCATTATGTTCAGTCAGTCGGCCGACTCATAGACTTGCATTGTGAGAAAGGGCAGTAACACACAACCATTGTGCAGTACTTCAAAATAGGAAACAGCATGTGCATAAGCCATAAGCAGACACAGCTTCCCCTATGATATATTATTCCAATGCATTCAGGAAAACAAGGCTTTTAAACATAAATTCCCGTTGATGAGATTCTTGACATGTATAGCTGCAAAAATCATTAAAAGTCTTTACATTCCGTTTAATAAAAATTTGGAAGAGGAATCTTCAAATGCATCTACAGAATAATAATCATCTGTAAGATCAAAGGTTGCCACCCTTACAGTCACAGGCTTGGCGTGTGACAGACACTCTTCCGATGTGCAGCGCCTGCGGTGACGGGCACACTTCGCTTGCACTGCTCAGTACTCTGGAAGTAACTGTTTGCTAACCACAACTCTATCAGCCCCACCCCTCTCCGTGAAACAATGCTGGCACCCATCTGTTTCCATCTCTGCAGAAACTCTTCTTGTACATGTTTGGACACCTCAACCAGCTTGTGCTGCTTGCAAAATACAAAAAAAAAAAGCAGCCAAGAGCTCAAAGGAGCTTGATAGTTTATCAGCAAATAT
>NW_017306913.1:484954-492376 GCF_000935625.1 Nanorana parkeri
TGGCTTTCCTTTAAAACAGCACAGAAAATATCCTGGTCAAATGATTGATGCCTTTAGCTCCAATCTAAATAAATGCAAAGAAAAATCTTATATTTAAATGCTTACTTTGAGTGTTTTTCATTTCAATAATTTGTTTATATCCACTAGCAATGTGCCTTTGAACTTGCTAAACAAATTGACTGGTCAGTACCCTAGCACAGCCCCCGCCCTCCCTGCACATCATACCCCTCTCCTTTTCTGGGAGTAGCTATATACTGTCTGACCCAGCTCCTCTGCCCTACATAACCTTTTGTGTAGCTGCCAGGGGGGGAGTGAAAGGGAATTCTATAGAGCGTCACTTGAGTGATAGCTGTAAGTGTACAGAGGATGTCGACATCACATTTAAGATGGCGGCACCCAGCAGCAGTGTCAGAGCATTGGATGCCTACATAAGGGAGGCTTTTACAGGTAAATAACATTCATAAAACACATTGGGGGGAATTTATCAAAACTGGAGCAGACAGAACCTGGAGCAGTGATTTTTCTTTTTTAATTACAGCCAGATCTTGATGACAGATGGGGAGATCCTGTGATCGGAAGGACGCTCTCAGAGCACAGGCACACATCAGCATATAACACAATTGGGTGTAGTGTGAGGAAATGTTAACCACTCCTTAGCTGATTTCACAACTTTCCCAAAAATCTGGGTCATCACCAGGCTGAGCTGTCAGAATTGTTTGGAATAAGAGTGAGTGCAATATCTTGAAAGGGAACTAGTGTCTTTACAGTGGCGTAACTATTGCCATAGTGACTCACGCGGTCGCTATGGGGCCCTGGGTAGAGGGGGGCCCGGTCAGGAGGCCGAGGTACAGCAGCAGAGGTGGAGGAGGCCGGGGCCCAGAAGTGCCGGTCCGGTGAGGCGGCAGCGCTGGAGGAGGACTGGGTTCCCACGGTGGCGGCGGAGTAGGCCCGGGGCCCAGCGGCCGTCAGCTCGGGGCTGACGGGTAAGAGGAATGCAGTGTGCAGGGAAAGGGATCCCGACCAGCCCACTTGAGACCTTGCAGAGCACACCATAGAGAGTCAGGTGGGCTGTGTTGGGTCTCAAGTGGGCTCTGGTATGTGCAGGATCTCAGGTGAGTGCTGTGGAGTCTATGGTCGGCTGTGCGGGGTCTCAGGTGGGCTCTGCAGGGTACATCTCATACAAAATGTTGTTATGATGCCCTGTGATTTATAGTTATGCCCCTGTGTCTTTACATACATATACATATCCCCCCCCATACTATGTCTCTTCTGCAACATTTTTACCTGTTTGCTCTCCAACCTGTGCAACTCTGTGTACATCCTCGGCGCTGGGATGATTAAACTCTTGTGCACATGTGCGGAAGTTACATAATCTGGAGGCCAGCCAATCAAGATGGTCAAAAATGTCAAACCCAGAAGAAGAGCGTGGTGAGGATGTTGGGGCCAGTGAAGGAGCTCACAAAGGTTGCTGGATGGGAAGTTAGTATGGACGGACTTTATTTCAGCTTTAACCACACCCCTCCATATCCTCCCCTGACTCCTCACCCCCTCCCCTCTTGCAAATATATAAAAATGTATTTATACATACATAGTCCTCTAGCCTATACATACCTAGTCCTCTAGCACCTTCTGTTGTACACAAGGATCAAGGCATATCTGGATCAAGACGGTGCTGGTGCTTGATGATTGGCCCAGCACTTTGATATGGAGCCACATGATCCTCCATACTTAGAAGTACTGGTGACTCTCCCCATTGGGGGCACATGCAGAAATAAAAACTCAACATGGTTACTCAACCTTCCCTTCTCCATCCAACACTAGGTAAAAGAGTTATGGCTTTAGATACACTTTATATCTAACATTTCAAATGCACCCTAATTGAACACTTAATAATCGATTCCCTACAATGAAAGTATAATGTTATGTATTGCAGCTTGCCAGTCCTTAGGTGTGGTGAAAACATCAGTTTTCATTTTTTTCCCTATACTTTTCCCTGCTGATCCCTCTAGTAACAATTTCTTTGTTAGAATGACAACGCACACTCGCTGTACTGAATCCGTGGAGGAGCAGCCTTGTCAACAAGGATGGGACTACAGAACACCTCACCTCCTCTCTATAAGCTAGAGGTAGGTGTTCTGTAGTCCTATTCTAGGATGACAATTACCACTCAGTGCACTGTATCTATGGAGGAGCAGCACTGTCATTCAGGGACAGGACCACAGTAAACCCCACCCCCTCCTCTTCTTCATAATATAGGTGTAGGTGTTCTGTAATCTTATCCAAGGATGAAAATGCTCACTCACTGCAGTGTATCTGTGGATGAGCATGATTGTCACTCTAGGACAGAGCTACAGAATACCTAACCCCCTCTTCTTCAACATAACCTAGGGGTAGGTGTTCTGTAGTCCAATCTTAGGGTAACTAACCACACTCACTGTACTGTATCTATGGAGGAGCAGCGTTGCCATCCTAGGACAAGCCTACAGAATACTTCCCACCCTCTTCTTCAACATAACCTAGGGGTGTCCTGTAGTACTGTCTTAGGGCCTGTTCACATGAGATCAGGTCCTGATCAGGTCCTGATCAGCAGACGTGGAGCTGCTGATGCATTGCGTTTTTGGCCGCGTTTTGGCCGCGTTTTTGATGCGTTCCAGCAAAAAAAAAAAAAAACATTTTTTTTTTGCTGGAGTGGGGCTTTTAGTATGTTAGCTGCAGCGCAGTGCGTTTCTGATGCGTTTTTGACGCGTTTGCGTATCCTGACCGTTTCCGGACCTGACAAAATGTGACATGCAGTATGTCGTAAGCTGAACGGACTGCGCACGTGAGAACTGGAGCCCATAAAACACATAGGGATACATTGGGATGCATTTTGAGTGCAGCAGCGTACGGAGCCGGTCAGCACACAAAACGGACGTCGTGTGAACAGGCCCTAAGGGTAACTACTCACACTCACTGTACTATATCTATGGAGGAGTAGCGTTAACACCTAGGGCAGGACTACATAAAAGCCTCACCCCTTCCTCTTCTCCATAATCTAGAGTTAGGTGTTCTGTAGTCCTGTCCTAGGTGACAACACTGCTCAGCTCACAAGATTTCATGCATCGTATGAATTTAGTTGCTACCTCTGTGAGCTGAAAATATGAAACATTTCAGAATAAAAGATGGATTAAGGAAAAAAACAATTATGAAAAGGGCAATGAGAAAGCTTTTTCTTACTGTATTATTCTGTAAAAATCTTTTGTATTGATCCACTACAAAGTATTGTAACAAGAACAGAAGACAGAAGAACAACAAATTCTTTGTTTTGTATAAACAATTCAATTTTCAGCCTCGGCTCCGCTGTGTTACTGGAAGAGAGATATTATATATTAATGCTAAAAGCTTTTGGATCTCTACCGAGCTAACAATTCAGTTTAAATGTTAAAATAATGAAATAATGTTTATATAGACTGCTTAAAAATACAACACCCCTTCCAGCTTCTTGAGATCTCAACGGAAAATGTAATTCTTTTAAAAGAAACATTATGCTTTTAAGGAAAATAAAACAACATTACTGAGAAAGAATTACAGAATTAAGAGTGTATTTAGAAAACTGCTCTTATAAGTCACAGGGCAGGCGGACATTGTTTCAATAACATTTTATCAGTAGCATTCCTAAATACACTATGTGTGTTCTTAGGACCTGTATAGCAACCTGCTAGGTAGGAGTCATCTCCTGTTGCAGATTGCTGTAGTTACAGATTTCACCTGTAGCACCACCTGCTGATACAATAGAATAATGCATGCAACCCTAAAATACACTGAGCCTCCATGGGAATTATTGTATGCGCATAGTCAGCCTTGTTTGGCCAAGCCATTTACAGCAGGACTGCAGCCAAAACTAAATAGTAAGTTTATCACGATACCGTGGTAGAGGTATCTCTACAGGGGAACCAAATATGCGACCACACTTCAGATACCAAACAATTCCTGTAAACTATAGTTTATTAGAAAAACACCACAAAAACATGCAATCCCACCACCACCCACAAGTAACATAAGAGAGTTAAACAATATACAATGACAAATTAGATCTCAGAGAACAGGGCTGGGTATAATCCAGAGACCAGAGCAACAAGAGGGGAGCCAGCAGACACAGATCAGGGGGCCTCAGGGGTAAGGGTCAGGAGTCAGGTCCAGGTCAGGGTCAGCGTCACAGTGCCACCTGGAGGCGCTCAGGTCCCTGACAGCCACTGGCTGCCTGGAGACACCTGCAGGTGGGCACTGGAACTGCAGGATCTGGTTCCAGCGCCACAGTGCCACCTGGAGGTGTTCTGGTCCCTGACAAAGTTCTATTTTTCATTCTTTTCCCTGTGTGAATATATAAAAATACTTTTTTAACAAATTGGATGAAATAACTTTTTGCTAAATGTAAGGGGATATTTAAAATGTTTTGTGTCAGTTGATACCAAATAACATTCAGTCTATTGCTTTTTAAGTATTACCACCAATAGTACCACATTGTAACTAGTACATTGTAGCACTTGATAGTGGGGAGAAACTCAGAGGTCAAAGAGCTGGAATTAAAAGCCAAAAGTGTTTGTTTATTTTGTCTGCAATCGCTCTCTTCTCTTGTGTCCCTGTTGTTGGGCAATGAAAGGCAGTGCTTCTCCTCCCAGCCAGAGTATATGGCATCATGTATTTCATCTGGAGGCAACATGCCCCTTTAGGCCAGTTTGTACTGGAAGGAGTACTGCTAAGAGTGAAGCTACACCCAACTACTATTTACGCTGACTGGGGTGTCTGCGTTCAGCCCTTACAGAAACATGGCAAAACCAGTGCCCAGACTAGTAATCTAGATTAACCTCATTGCCCTCACTAAAGCTGGCCCGCTGTTTATCTAGAATTCAAATCTATTACATGACACATTGGATAACATCCCTATTTTCTACCTACGAGGATGTGCGCGTTGGTTTATCTCTCTTCACATTGGCTGTATTGGCAGAGATGAATAGAAAACTGGATAACATTTTCTATCCAAATCCACCCACTTGCAACACAGGTGTCAGATGGTATTTATGCATTCCATACAGAAGAGCCATAAAGTTGCCCATTAGGATGCTTTTTTTTTTTTTTTTAAATTCAAAAGCTTTTATTGAAAACGTCAAGCAATACATTAGACATACAGTAGTAATACAGTACACTACAGGTATAATCCGAACTAACAGTCACACTGATATCTTCCAAGGATGCTTTTTTTTTAACCAAAATGCATCCTTATACATATGAAGAAGATTAATAGGACCAATCAAGCGCAATATTTTTCCATGCAGAGCCACCTTGAGTGGTAAAAGTAATACTAGTTACACCCCCAATGTTTCCAAAATAGATAAGAACCTGAGAAAGATGGCCACTTTGGGTGGAATTTATTAAAACTGGAGCAGACAAAATCTGGAGCAGATTTGCGCTACAACCAATCAACTTCTATCTCTCATTTTCAAATCTCAACTTAGCAAACTGAAGAGAGATGCTGATTGGTTGCCATGGGCAACTGCTCCAGTTTCTGTCTGCTCCAGTTTTGATAAATTCCCCCCAATGTATATAAGTAAAAAACAGACCTCTGCCATGCCCCAAGCATTGTAGCCAAAGGATACACCCTGCCATGTCCCCAAGGTTTGTACCCAGGGAACACACCCCACCACATCCCCTCTCCCCATAACCATTCCGCAAATTTCTGTACTTAGAAACAAGTACCACAGGAACCCTCAACCTTGTTTTCATGTCCTGGATCTGACAGGATATAAAAAATGGCTTACTCCATCCACAAGAGAAAATCAATTCGAGAAGGAGATGGTCTTTAAATGGACAATCTTTTATTTATTTTCCAGTGTTTAAGGGCCAGTTCCCCCAATTTTGTCTTTATTTTGAATAGATTGAGGAAGGGTTAGCGCAGGTGTCAGGTTTTTATTGCTGTTTATGTTCTCTTGGGGAGATTATCTCACATTTCATATCAAGGTTAGAATGTCAAGCAATGTTCTTATGTCTCTTTCTGTGCCTTCTCTCCTAATGATACCCGCACCTGCCCACGTCTTGTGTGGGGGTAACAAGGATAGGTAGTAAGGGAAAATCTCCCCAATGGTGGTCATGAACAAAAAAAAAATTGGGGAGGGGGTAGCCTAAGATAGTTTAGGGGCTTTTTTTAACTTAAAGGTGAGCTTTTTAGTAAATGTTGTCTGTGCAGTATTTATAGGAATGGTTGTTAAAGTATAATATAAAATTTAGCTTGTGGTCATAGCAGAGAGTGAACATTGTGAGAGCAGATTCAATCATGGACATGCTCGAGCTCTGTGTGGTGTGTAAAGGTGGACAGTTTAGCTTTTGTAGTTAGTTTTCTCGTAAGACAGATGACCTCTACTGCAAAGTTTAAACCACAGAACACGGAATGAGTGTAGCGACACTGTTTTGACAGCGACAAGAATTGATGATGATTTCCTTTGCGAAACCTAACAGGATTCAGCTCTTTAAAGTGTCTGCAACCAAGAACAACCATCATTTTTGTATCATTTTATGTATACATTTAAAGTATCTGATGGAATAACTATTTTTGTTGGTCACAGTAACCAATCTGAAACCTTTTTTCATTTTCCAAAAGGAGGAGCAAGTACTAGTGGAGAGAATGCTGCTGGAACCGACTTATCAAGGGAAACAGTTGTGGTTTGAAGCAGGTTTCCTAGGTTGTCCAGTAATAGGTTCCTACAATCGGCACTGTATGTAGATGTGGAACTGGTCAGGCAACTAACATCTCGCGGGTATGAGCAGGGCTGGTTTCCCCACAAGGCCACCGAGGCTCGGCCTCGGGGGGCAGGGACGGCAGCGGTGTGGAATCCCTCGACATTCAGAACATGCAGTTCCAGGCGGTAAGTTGGTTTCTACATTTAGTCCTGCTTTCGGAAAGCAGGACTAAATGTAGGGTGGGGAAGCCGCTTGTGCGTTTACAAGTGATCGCGGCGATGTCGCCGTGATCACTTGTAATATGTCTGCAGCCTGTCTGTCCTTCCCTTCCCCCCGCACCTACCTCTGTCCTCTGGCTCCGTCCTCCGGGCACCGTCCTCCCCCGGCCGCCGAGTCTCTCTCCTCACTGGGCGCCGATGTGGGGAGCAGAGTGCCAGGGTTAAAAGTAACCCTGCCACTCCATGTAAACAGTGAGAGGGGAGAGCAGTCTTCCCCTCTCAGCTGTCACAGGAGTTCCAGCACAGTGCTGTGCTATAACTTCTTTATTGGAGGTCACAGGTTCAATAAATAGAACCTGTCACCTCCAAAAATATGGAAACAATAAAAAGAAAAAAATTAAAACTAACCCTGCCATCTGGTTGCCATTGTCCATTGATGGGGGGGTTGGCGGGGGGCGCATTGCAGAACCTGGCCTTGGGGCAGCAGGGAGAG
>NW_017306913.1:492835-497564 GCF_000935625.1 Nanorana parkeri
AAAAAAAAAAAAAAACATTTTTTTTTTGCTGGAGTGGGGCTTTTAGTATGTTAGCTGCAGCGCAGTGCGTTTCTGATGCGTTTTTGACGCGTTTGCGTATCCTGACCGTTTCCGGACCTGACAAAATGTGACATGCAGTATGTCGTAAGCTGAACGGACTGCGCACGTGAGAACTGGAGCCCATAAAACACATAGGGATACATTGGGATGCATTTTGAGTGCAGCAGCGTACGGAGCCGGTCAGCACACAAAACGGACGTCGTGTGAACAGGCCCTAAGGGTAACTACTCACACTCACTGTACTATATCTATGGAGGAGTAGCGTTAACACCTAGGGCAGGACTACATAAAAGCCTCACCCCTTCCTCTTCTCCATAATCTAGAGTTAGGTGTTCTGTAGTCCTGTCCTAGGTGACAACACTGCTCAGCTCACAAGATTTCATGCATCGTATGAATTTAGTTGCTACCTCTGTGAGCTGAAAATATGAAACATTTCAGAATAAAAGATGGATTAAGGAAAAAAACAATTATGAAAAGGGCAATGAGAAAGCTTTTTCTTACTGTATTATTCTGTAAAAATCTTTTGTATTGATCCACTACAAAGTATTGTAACAAGAACAGAAGACAGAAGAACAACAAATTCTTTGTTTTGTATAAACAATTCAATTTTCAGCCTCGGCTCCGCTGTGTTACTGGAAGAGAGATATTATATATTAATGCTAAAAGCTTTTGGATCTCTACCGAGCTAACAATTCAGTTTAAATGTTAAAATAATGAAATAATGTTTATATAGACTGCTTAAAAATACAACACCCCTTCCAGCTTCTTGAGATCTCAACGGAAAATGTAATTCTTTTAAAAGAAACATTATGCTTTTAAGGAAAATAAAACAACATTACTGAGAAAGAATTACAGAATTAAGAGTGTATTTAGAAAACTGCTCTTATAAGTCACAGGGCAGGCGGACATTGTTTCAATAACATTTTATCAGTAGCATTCCTAAATACACTATGTGTGTTCTTAGGACCTGTATAGCAACCTGCTAGGTAGGAGTCATCTCCTGTTGCAGATTGCTGTAGTTACAGATTTCACCTGTAGCACCACCTGCTGATACAATAGAATAATGCATGCAACCCTAAAATACACTGAGCCTCCATGGGAATTATTGTATGCGCATAGTCAGCCTTGTTTGGCCAAGCCATTTACAGCAGGACTGCAGCCAAAACTAAATAGTAAGTTTATCACGATACCGTGGTAGAGGTATCTCTACAGGGGAACCAAATATGCGACCACACTTCAGATACCAAACAATTCCTGTAAACTATAGTTTATTAGAAAAACACCACAAAAACATGCAATCCCACCACCACCCACAAGTAACATAAGAGAGTTAAACAATATACAATGACAAATTAGATCTCAGAGAACAGGGCTGGGTATAATCCAGAGACCAGAGCAACAAGAGGGGAGCCAGCAGACACAGATCAGGGGGCCTCAGGGGTAAGGGTCAGGAGTCAGGTCCAGGTCAGGGTCAGCGTCACAGTGCCACCTGGAGGCGCTCAGGTCCCTGACAGCCACTGGCTGCCTGGAGACACCTGCAGGTGGGCACTGGAACTGCAGGATCTGGTTCCAGCGCCACAGTGCCACCTGGAGGTGTTCTGGTCCCTGACAAAGTTCTATTTTTCATTCTTTTCCCTGTGTGAATATATAAAAATACTTTTTTAACAAATTGGATGAAATAACTTTTTGCTAAATGTAAGGGGATATTTAAAATGTTTTGTGTCAGTTGATACCAAATAACATTCAGTCTATTGCTTTTTAAGTATTACCACCAATAGTACCACATTGTAACTAGTACATTGTAGCACTTGATAGTGGGGAGAAACTCAGAGGTCAAAGAGCTGGAATTAAAAGCCAAAAGTGTTTGTTTATTTTGTCTGCAATCGCTCTCTTCTCTTGTGTCCCTGTTGTTGGGCAATGAAAGGCAGTGCTTCTCCTCCCAGCCAGAGTATATGGCATCATGTATTTCATCTGGAGGCAACATGCCCCTTTAGGCCAGTTTGTACTGGAAGGAGTACTGCTAAGAGTGAAGCTACACCCAACTACTATTTACGCTGACTGGGGTGTCTGCGTTCAGCCCTTACAGAAACATGGCAAAACCAGTGCCCAGACTAGTAATCTAGATTAACCTCATTGCCCTCACTAAAGCTGGCCCGCTGTTTATCTAGAATTCAAATCTATTACATGACACATTGGATAACATCCCTATTTTCTACCTACGAGGATGTGCGCGTTGGTTTATCTCTCTTCACATTGGCTGTATTGGCAGAGATGAATAGAAAACTGGATAACATTTTCTATCCAAATCCACCCACTTGCAACACAGGTGTCAGATGGTATTTATGCATTCCATACAGAAGAGCCATAAAGTTGCCCATTAGGATGCTTTTTTTTTTTTTTTTTAAATTCAAAAGCTTTTATTGAAAACGTCAAGCAATACATTAGACATACAGTAGTAATACAGTACACTACAGGTATAATCCGAACTAACAGTCACACTGATATCTTCCAAGGATGCTTTTTTTTTAACCAAAATGCATCCTTATACATATGAAGAAGATTAATAGGACCAATCAAGCGCAATATTTTTCCATGCAGAGCCACCTTGAGTGGTAAAAGTAATACTAGTTACACCCCCAATGTTTCCAAAATAGATAAGAACCTGAGAAAGATGGCCACTTTGGGTGGAATTTATTAAAACTGGAGCAGACAAAATCTGGAGCAGATTTGCGCTACAACCAATCAACTTCTATCTCTCATTTTCAAATCTCAACTTAGCAAACTGAAGAGAGATGCTGATTGGTTGCCATGGGCAACTGCTCCAGTTTCTGTCTGCTCCAGTTTTGATAAATTCCCCCCAATGTATATAAGTAAAAAACAGACCTCTGCCATGCCCCAAGCATTGTAGCCAAAGGATACACCCTGCCATGTCCCCAAGGTTTGTACCCAGGGAACACACCCCACCACATCCCCTCTCCCCATAACCATTCCGCAAATTTCTGTACTTAGAAACAAGTACCACAGGAACCCTCAACCTTGTTTTCATGTCCTGGATCTGACAGGATATAAAAAATGGCTTACTCCATCCACAAGAGAAAATCAATTCGAGAAGGAGATGGTCTTTAAATGGACAATCTTTTATTTATTTTCCAGTGTTTAAGGGCCAGTTCCCCCAATTTTGTCTTTATTTTGAATAGATTGAGGAAGGGTTAGCGCAGGTGTCAGGTTTTTATTGCTGTTTATGTTCTCTTGGGGAGATTATCTCACATTTCATATCAAGGTTAGAATGTCAAGCAATGTTCTTATGTCTCTTTCTGTGCCTTCTCTCCTAATGATACCCGCACCTGCCCACGTCTTGTGTGGGGGTAACAAGGATAGGTAGTAAGGGAAAATCTCCCCAATGGTGGTCATGAACAAAAAAAAAATTGGGGAGGGGGTAGCCTAAGATAGTTTAGGGGCTTTTTTTAACTTAAAGGTGAGCTTTTTAGTAAATGTTGTCTGTGCAGTATTTATAGGAATGGTTGTTAAAGTATAATATAAAATTTAGCTTGTGGTCATAGCAGAGAGTGAACATTGTGAGAGCAGATTCAATCATGGACATGCTCGAGCTCTGTGTGGTGTGTAAAGGTGGACAGTTTAGCTTTTGTAGTTAGTTTTCTCGTAAGACAGATGACCTCTACTGCAAAGTTTAAACCACAGAACACGGAATGAGTGTAGCGACACTGTTTTGACAGCGACAAGAATTGATGATGATTTCCTTTGCGAAACCTAACAGGATTCAGCTCTTTAAAGTGTCTGCAACCAAGAACAACCATCATTTTTGTATCATTTTATGTATACATTTAAAGTATCTGATGGAATAACTATTTTTGTTGGTCACAGTAACCAATCTGAAACCTTTTTTCATTTTCCAAAAGGAGGAGCAAGTACTAGTGGAGAGAATGCTGCTGGAACCGACTTATCAAGGGAAACAGTTGTGGTTTGAAGCAGGTTTCCTAGGTTGTCCAGTAATAGGTTCCTACAATCGGCACTGTATGTAGATGTGGAACTGGTCAGGCAACTAACATCTCGCGGGTATGAGCAGGGCTGGTTTCCCCACAAGGCCACCGAGGCTCGGCCTCGGGGGGCAGGGACGGCAGCGGTGTGGAATCCCTCGACATTCAGAACATGCAGTTCCAGGCGGTAAGTTGGTTTCTACATTTAGTCCTGCTTTCGGAAAGCAGGACTAAATGTAGGGTGGGGAAGCCGCTTGTGCGTTTACAAGTGATCGCGGCGATGTCGCCGTGATCACTTGTAATATGTCTGCAGCCTGTCTGTCCTTCCCTTCCCCCCGCACCTACCTCTGTCCTCTGGCTCCGTCCTCCGGGCACCGTCCTCCCCCGGCCGCCGAGTCTCTCTCCTCACTGGGCGCCGATGTGGGGAGCAGAGTGCCAGGGTTAAAAGTAACCCTGCCACTCCATGTAAACAGTGAGAGGGGAGAGCAGTCTTCCCCTCTCAGCTGTCACAGGAGTTCCAGCACAGTGCTGTGCTATAACTTCTTTATTGGAGGTCACAGGTTCAATAAATAGAACCTGTCACCTCCAAAAATATGGAAACAATAAAAAGAAAAAAATTAAAACTAACCCTGCCATCTGGTTGCCATTGTCCATTGATGGGGGGGTTGGCGGGG